>NW_027402957.1:0-3111 GCF_003265705.2 Callorhinus ursinus
GGAAGGATCAGAGGGAGAGACGTTACTGTAAATGTGTATCTCATGATAGTACACACCTGGATTTGCTCACACCTCAGTAGATTATAATACAAAATAAACTCAAAAATGCATTCAGATAGAGGAATTTATGATCTAGAATATACTTATACAAAGAATTTAATTACATTCAAAATATCTCAAGTAGTCTGCATATAAAAATTTTGGCACAATTGTCTCTCTAAATAAGATATTATATTTAGGAAACCTACACTGGTTTTTCTTTTGTATGGGAGAAGACAATTAAATACTCAGAGAGGACCTGAGAACACCACCATTCAATTACAGTGCTTAACTTTGCCTAAAGATGCTTAAAATTTACCGTATCAATTTATCAGGAACTCTGAAAATTCCCTGGCTGTGCATGTGCATGGTCAGGTGGAATAAGAACTCTAAAATTCAGTGGCCACCACACCTTCCTCTTCCTTCTGCAGATTTCTATTTCACACATTGCCAACTAGAATGGGTAAAATTCCTGAAAGAGGTAGGTTTATTCCCTATCAACATTCTAATCAGAATTGGCACTTTATGGCTGCCTGGGTGGCTCAGTCGGTGAAGCGTCTGACTCTTGATTTTGGCAGGTCATTATCTCAGGGTTGTGGGATCAAGCCCTACATCAGGCTCTGTGCTGGGCATAGATCCTGCTTAAGATTCTATCCTTCTTCTCCTTCCTCCAAAAAAAAAAAGAATAAACACTTTAAAAAGTTATCCAATCATGTAATCTATGTACAAAGTGTAATGCTTTACATCACTTCATATGATACAATCATTAATAGATAAAAATCAGATACATGCTGAAAGCAATGACAGGTCAAAGCACTATATTGAAAAACTTAAAGTAATACAAGGAAAGGCGCAAAGAAAAAGATATTTTGGTATTATACACATCTCAGACAGCTGTCGACGTTAGGTTAATTATCACCTTTCTAGAAGCTATCTTTAAGGGTTAGTGACACTGGACCCAATATACGGCTGGCTCTAAGGTGAGTCTGATGTTCATTTTTATCCAGCTGCTCAGTACTGAAGAACCATAGTTACATGCCAACCAAAGAGGCATCAGAAAACGGGAATTTCAGTTCTATCATATACAAATGTTTAGGCATACAGTACATTTTTAGAATTCTTCTAAGACTTTTAAAGTCTGAATATCGGGTTTTGGAGTAGACCCATTGATATGTAAAAGAAACTGGTACAAAACTGGCATAAAATAAATGTTCATAAATTCTGAATAGAGAATGTAGTATTTCACAGTATTTTTTACCTCCTTTGATTTCATATAAGGATGTATTCAGTGGTATCCACAAAAAAAAGTCCATGCACAAAAAATTTCTTAATGGAATTAATTATAAAGGTATCTGAAACAGTGTAAATGTGCAACAACAGGGAATATGTCTAGACTCACTCCTGCTCAGAAGAGCAAATAAAAACAAACCATGGTTCAGTCTCACGCACACATGCACAAATACAGATACTTATCTGAAATAAATTGCTGGCAACTTTTTAAATGTGCCTCATAAAGGACACACTCACCAAAGTGAAGGAGGGCAAACATAAAATGTTAATTCATCCAAGGAAAACACCAATTTAATAATGCACCATTAGAATAAAATAATGATATATATTAACATTATCCTATTGATGAGGACTAAGAAGGCAGGAGAGAAAAGATAAAACCCTGGTGAGATGAACTTGTACAAATGATTTGCTGCTTTACAGGATTATATATGTATGTGTGTGTGTATACGTACATATAAAGAATGCTAAGTGGCTGGGTGATAGACATTGGGGAGCATATGTGCTACGGTGAGTGCTGTGAATTGTGCAAGACTGTTGAATCACAGATCTGTACTTCTGAAACAAATAATGCAACATATGTTAAGAAAAAAGAAAAAGAAGATAGCAGGAGGGGAAGACTGAAGGGGAGTAAGTTGGAGGGGGAGATGAACCATTAGAGACAATGGACTCTGAAAAACAAACTGAGGGTTCTAGAGGGGAGGGGGGTGGGGGATGGGTTAGCCTGGTGATGGGTATTAAAGAGGGCACGTTCTGCACAAACAATGAATCATGGAACACTACATCAAGAACTAATGATGTGATGTATGGTGATTAACATAACAATAAAAAATTTAAAAAATATTTCAATATAAAGAATGTTAAATGGCTACCTATCTCACAAGTATAAAAATGAAAATCATTTTAAGTTGAAAAATAAAATATCGGGCAATGGAGATGCCCACTAAAACAGAAAAAAAGAACGTGGTTGTCTCTGCATGTTACAATTGCTTCCAGTGCCTTGTGGGAGATGTACAAATACCAAGCTGCAGAAGAAAATGTAGTAAGAAACCTGAATGTTTAGTTAATGGATGAATTAGGCAAATAACAAGTTGTGTGTGTGTGTGTGTGTGTGTGTGTGTGTGTGTGTGTGTGAGAGAGAAGTAATTGGGAGGGAACTAGAACACTCATGTCATAGTCTATCATGCTACTTTTATTTTTATTTCTCATTCCATTCAGGAAAATTACTATCCTTTAGTAACACTGAATATGGGAAAGATCAGGCTGTGCATTGCATTCTCCCATCGATTCTCAAGAGTATGTTCTGCTGATTGGGTCACTTTCTTCCCTTTCACCTCCCCTCCTCAGCATCCATCCCTCTCCAATCTGTGTGCACCACCACAGAACACAATCTTCCCAGAGGAAGGATATAGTTTGATTAAGGTTATATGAGAAATTTCACTTCATCTCCTTCTTACCACATTTAAGACTTGTGTAATTAGACTAAAAACCATCATCTATGTGTAGGTAAGCATCAAATGACTGAATGCAGTAAGAGAGATTGATTCCTCTTAGACAAACTATGTAAATAATACTGGCTGGAAATATGAAACACACTCCCTCTCTAAAAAAATAATAATATAAAATGTTCTAGCTAAGAAACAGAATTTTAAACTTTATTTAATTTTAATTAATTTAAATTTAAGTGACTTCCTGTGGCTACTTACTCCTGTATTGGACAGCACAGCTCTGGAGCATGAATTGCATCAGATTTAGTCCTGCCTTGGCATTGGCAGCCTTGTC
>NW_027402958.1:0-3110 GCF_003265705.2 Callorhinus ursinus
TATGCCAACCTTTTGGTAAGACAGCTGGCGAAGGTATACCAGGCTGAAGGGCCCCCATAGGGAACATGGAGTTGTTAACCCCATGTAGATCAGTAAGTAGATGCCATTTACCTGAGGTCTTCTTTATAACAAAAATTGGAGAATTCCACGGGGAAGTGGAATGCTCAATATGTTGCTTTTGCAATTGTTCTTGAACCAATTGATGGGCAGCAGTAAGTTTTTCCTTAGTTAAAGGCCATTGTTCAATCCACAAAGGATCTTCAGATTTCCATAAAATTTTGATGGGTTGCATCTACAATTAGAATTCGAGATGAGCTCCCCACTGCTCTAGGACATTGCGGCCCAAAATATTTAAAGGAACATCTAAAATATATGGTTTTAGGACAGCCATCTGACCATCCTGGGAAGTAAATGTCATGAACTGAGTAGCTAGGCCGATACTGTGAACGGGAGTATTGCCAACTCCTTTTATGTGACAAGGCACGATAGTATAGGGGAGCTTCTCAGGCCAATCAGCAGTCTTAATAATAGTGATGTCTGATCCAGTATCTAGTAAAACAGTAATATCTTTAGTATTCAATTTAACTTTCATCAAGGGCTGCATATGAGTTATCTGTGTAGTCCAAAAAACATTTTTTGTGTCTGTACTACCGAATCCCCCATGTCTAATAACAGTAGACTGACCGACAGAAAGGTAAGGGAATAACAATAATTGGGCAATGCGTTCTCCTGCTTCAAAAGATATATCAACTAGGGAAGACATAAGAATTTGGATTTCTCCCATATAATCAGCATCAATTATGCCTAAATGAACTGTTACTCCCTTTGATGTCAGGCTTGAGCGTCCAGTTAATAAAGCAAAGGTGCCAGTTGGCAAAGGTCCATAAATGCCAGTGGGCACTCTCTGCGGTTTGTCCCCTCCTTTTAAAGTAAATGATTTTATGGCTGGTATATCCACTGCGGCGCTGTGTTGGGTGGCTGGGCTAAGGGAGAATATAGTTGGTTTCCCCTGTTCGTTTGTCCTGGGCCCAGGGTAGGGCCCGAAATGGAGTTTCCCTGGTGCTTCTCTGCAAAACTGGTATTTAGTTTAGCATGACATTCTCGAGCCCAATGCTTTCCCTTTTTACATCGTGGACAAATTCCAGGCCCACGCCCTTTATCAAGTTTCTTCCCTTTACAATTCTTTCTCAAATGTCCTGGTTGCCCGCAGCCAAAACATTTCATCTTATCTAGTTGTTTGGACTGCAAGGAATGCCAAGTAGTGGCCATAGTTTCAGCAAATAGCTGCATCTTTCGACTTTCTGATGTTACATCCTTACAGGCCTTCATAAAAGTGTTAATGTCTCCTGTATCCTTAATAGGTAATATAACTCTCTTACAATCCTCATTAGCATTCTCATATGCTAGCAACCTCAACAATTGTTGTCTAGCTTCCTCTCCAATAACAGTTCTTTCTAAAGTTAATTTTAATCGTGATAAGAATTCAACATAAGGCTCATTAGTCTTTTGAATAACTTTAGTCCATGATCCATAGTGCTCCCCTGTTGGCCAAATACGTTCCCAAGCCTCTAAACCTATCTCCTGCAATTGCTCATGAATTTCTTCAGGGGTATTAACCTGAGTAGCAATATCAGAATATTGGCCTATCCCTGCCAACATTTGATAACTTATAACCTGTATACGAGGGTTAGGACTTAATGCATTCTGGCGAGCCCGATCCATACATTGTTCAGAAAACCACATCTGCCATTGCAGATACTTGGGCTCCTTCAGAAGGGCTCTACAAAGGACCCTCCAATCTTCAGGAGAGAAATTATTATAATGTCGAGCTAATCCATTAAGTAGCTCCTTCACATAATGTGACTGTGGTCCATATAGAGACACTGCCTTTTTCAAGCGACCGATATCCTCTATTCCGATACCTTCATAATATGGCGCTTGTGCTACTCCCTGGACCGGGGGAGGCCTGATAACAGGAAAAGCAAAGACAGAATTACCAGCCTCGCTCTCATCATCGCTATCTTCTAGCGCATCAAGCTCAGCCAAGGCAGCAGAAAGGAAAGGATTCTTAAGAGAAAGACCTGGTGCGGGTGGCAGAGGTGGAGCGGAAGGTTTTTTAGGGGGCTTCTTAGATCCCTCTGCTATAGCTAGAACCCTCTGGAGAATCTTTTGTAAGTGCTCTGTCCCGGAACCCGATTTTACTTTTGGTTTTGTTTCAATGTGGCCACACTCACTCGGTTCCTGAGACGGTGCAAGCTCAAAAGTATCTCTTACTACCGCCCTTTTTTCATCTGTATCAAGAGGAAGATCTTGTATAGAAGGAGCCATCTCCTCATGAAAATTCCCAACCGTGCGGTCATCCTCCATTGCCTTAAGTACTGTAAATATAATTGACCAGATGGACCAAAATCGCACGGGAATTTTCTCTCCTTGCCTCATCGCCTTTTCAACATTATGTCGAACCCGCCGCCAGCTATCCATATCCAAAGTACCCTCGTCTGGAAACCAAGGATTCCATTCTCGAATTACTTTCAAACACATCTCAATATCAGTAGAAGCAACAGTAATGCCATAGACAGCAAGTGAATGCTTCAGCATTCGAACATAAGGAGTAGAAGTTTCTTGTCCCATAACCCTGTTATTTTAAGTTACTCACCCTTCCTGAACGTCCTTCAGGGTCCCTGTTCGGGCGCCAATTGTCAACGTCTAGTGCGTTGGGGTCCCTGGGTAAGGGCTGCGAAATCACCGGGACACAGGGGATGCAGAGCAAAGGCAGCACTTGCAACTGCATGCTGTCGTTTATTTTCCACATAGCTATATACTTGTATCAATCAGGTAAGCATAACAATATGTACTTTCACACATAATGGGATTAAACTAACATCCTTGAAGAAAGATACATTAAAGAATTCTCAGCCACCCTTCCTCTGGAGACAGCATGTTCTTGTCCTAAGGAGGGACGCCTCTAATCTAGGCAAGAGCCACTTCTTGCAGATCCAGGCATTCAGAACTTGCAACATGAGATAAGGGGAAGAGAACATTTTCTCCTCCTGGCTCAGGTTTGCCTGGCTTTCCTAACTCTCACTGCAGTCCTTGAATGACCCTGGCTC
>NW_027402959.1:0-3110 GCF_003265705.2 Callorhinus ursinus
TTTGCCATGCATTATTTCATTGCATTCTTGTAACAGCTCTGAGTTAGAGACCATTATTATTCCCATTTTACAGATGGAGAAACTAGGGCAAGACTAAATAACTGGTATATGCTAGAGGCTGGATTTTAACTGAGGTCACCTGCCCGAATTTTTAACTTCTGAGCTCCCTAACCAATGAAGGCTGGGTTAAAACGAAAATGATTCATAGTAAAGATGCTTTTGCCTGTGCTGTCATTAGGCTAAAATAAAAAGCCAGTACCTTTGTATTTTTCCAGATTGCAGACCAGCTTAGCACATCCTTTTTTGTCTCTTTCTAAGAAATTTGTAGTTTTATGTCTATTTTAAAAAAAATCTTCTGGAATATTTCATAAGTATGACTTAGGCTTTTATTAACCTGTTTTGCTTTTATCTTTCCATATCTCCAACAACCTTTATAATTTTTGAGAGAGCAGCTATCTTTGTAGGCTGTCTTATACATTCACAGATGGTATTATTTTATTTGTCCTCATACCATCTGTAGCATCAACCTAGTCTGTTTCAATTGGTGTTATCCTTCATTTATGCAGGAGTGAGTTATTAAAATAAAACTTTATATTTGTATAGCACTTTGGGTAAACGTTAGGGTAACACATTGATTTATTTTATCACAACAATCCTATGCAAAGAAAATTTAATTTTTTTTTTCACCTCATCTTGATTTACTTTATATGTAGTCTTTGGAATTGAGCTGAACTGAACTCAAGAACTACTTTTTGAACACATATTGTGATCCCAGAACTGTGGGGATGAAGAAATGATCCCTGTTCTCACTGAGCTTACAGTCCAGCAGAAAAGACAGAGAAGTAAATACAATTACAACGATGTCCACTATGGAAAGACAATAGAGGGTTGTGTGGAAAAGGGTGGCAGAGGATTAAATCTGGTCTGCTATGTCCGAAAAGCTCTTTCAGAAGAAGGGTGAATAGGAGTTTGCCAAACAAAGTGGAGCTGGTAGGTAGCAGGAGAGAGGAAGAGAGTCTTCAAGGCAGAGTGAGCAGCAAATGAGGAGGCCCTGATATCAGAGAAGTTGGAGTGACCAAAACATGGAACCATTTCAGTCTAAGTGAAACTTACAGTGAGAGGAAGAGAATGGCAGCGGCCTGAATGGAGACTTGAGAGGTAAGCAGGGCCCAGTTGTCTTGTAGGTCAGTGGAGGAATCTGGATTTGCATCTAAGATTATTGGCAAGTCATTGATGAGCTGAAAGCAAAGGTAGACTTGAACAGATTTGGAAGACCGCTCAGGCTACAGTGTGGAGACTGGATTGGAAAAGGGGGCAGAAGTGGATGCAGGAAAGTTAGGAGGCTCTTTTTGTAGTCTGTGTGAGAGATGATTTTTACTTAAACTAGTGTAGCAGTAGTAGAGATGGAAAGAAATGGATTGATTTAAGAGGCCACCCCAGTGAGAATGGAGGAACCAGTGTGTATGTCTACAAAGCTCAGGTGTGTTTTACTATGTCATGCTGAACCAAATGCCTGTTCTACATAGTAGAGTATGAGCCAGAGAAAAATGAAACAAAAATGAAGCCAACTTAGTATGCATGTTGTGAACAGGCATGTCCTCACAGAGTAGTTTGAAGGATACTAAAGAGAAAAGCACTCAGTTAATTGGGAAGTACTCAATTTACCAGTCATCTAGGCAGGATTCTAAGGCTTGCCCTTCACGTCAGTGTGTGTGATATCAACAGAACTTTGTTAGACAAACGTGTATTCAGTAGCTCACGTTTCCCTTTGGCCCTAAGTGTCAGTTCATTCTTTCATTTGCTTGTTTGCTCATTCTTCATGCAAAAAAACATTTACTGAGGGCTCACTATCTACTGGGTATGTTTACTTATCTCAGTCTTTAATACCACATTATGGCCATCATACCTAGTCTGGGTCTTTGGTGTTTATAGGCACTAGGTGCGCCACATCCCATTTAGGGCACATTTAGTCAATCCGGTTTCCATTTTAAGTTGACAGCCTCACCATTTCCTCTCCAGTGGCCTGCCCAGCACTTATGGTGCAGCCAGTGATGAAATCCTCCTACTCTGGTCTCCCCTGTCTCCTGATGTCTTATCTTCTGTACTTTCTGTTACTGCTCCGAGTCTTTGCTCAGGCTCAGTATGCCTAATCCCACTTCAAACGGGTGATCAATTCAACCACCAAGTCTTCCATCAAAGTAGTTGGTTGAATGAATGAATTGGTTTTTGACTGAGATGATCAGTCATTTCAGTCGGACTAGAAAACTCAGTTGCCCTTTGTAGATCTGTTTTATTAGCCAAGGAAAAACAAGCAGTTGTAGCAAATAAATCCTCAGTCTCAATGGTTTAAATACAATAAAAGTTTATTTTTTGCTAATGTAAAGTACATCTGGTAGCAAATGTGGGAGTGATGGGTTTTCTGCTCCACTAACGGACCCAGGCTGAGAGAGTCTTCAGGTGCCTCACAAGATTGTTTGGGGCCTAACATTCAGCTGGGGAGAGAACAGATGTGAAAGATCACACAGGAGGGTTTTATGGGCCAGAGCCAGAAGTGGCTTAATCATTCCTGCTTACATTTTATTGTCTACAGCGTGGGTACATGGCCATACCTAATTGCAGAGGGAAACTGGGAAATGTGGTCTGACTGGTAAATGTCGTCTGTGTGTTTGCCCAGGAGGAATGGAAAATCTAATGAGCCAGTTTCTGCTCCACCTAGCTAATGACTTTCCTTGTATGGTACCTGCTCTTTGATGTAAATGATTGGGGTTAGGAAGGGCCAGAGGTATGGAGGAGGAGTCCCTTTATGTTTTTCTAAGTAGCTGTTGTCACAGTGCTGGGCACAAGAGTGGGAAATGTCTCTATTCTGAATTCCTAACGTATCTTACAATGGTTACTACTCTGTTCCCACAGGGAGATAAATGCTCGACTAGATGCTGTATCTGAAGTATTCCATTCAAAATCCAGTGTGTTTGGTCAGATAGAAAATCATCTGCGTAAACTGCCTGATATAGAGAGAGGACTCTGTAGCATTTATCACAAAAAAGTAAGTGTGATAGAAATCAAATCTATTAAAACTGTTAATGTTCTGCAGCACAAAGACACCACGTATT
>NW_027402960.1:0-3110 GCF_003265705.2 Callorhinus ursinus
TTTGCCATGCATTATTTCATTGCATTCTTGTAACAGCTCTGAGTTAGAGACCATTATTATTCCCATTTTACAGATGGAGAAACTAGGGCAAGACTAAATAACTGGTATATGCTAGAGGCTGGATTTTAACTGAGGTCACCTGCCCGAATTTTTAACTTCTGAGCTCCCTAACCAATGAAGGCTGGGTTAAAACGAAAATGATTCATAGTAAAGATGCTTTTGCCTGTGCTGTCATTAGGCTAAAATAAAAAGCCAGTACCTTTGTATTTTTCCAGATTGCAGACCAGCTTAGCACATCCTTTTTTGTCTCTTTCTAAGAAATTTGTAGTTTTATGTCTATTTTAAAAAAAATCTTCTGGAATATTTCATAAGTATGACTTAGGCTTTTATTAACCTGTTTTGCTTTTATCTTTCCATATCTCCAACAACCTTTATAATTTTTGAGAGAGCAGCTATCTTTGTAGGCTGTCTTATACATTCACAGATGGTATTATTTTATTTGTCCTCATACCATCTGTAGCATCAACCTAGTCTGTTTCAATTGGTGTTATCCTTCATTTATGCAGGAGTGAGTTATTAAAATAAAACTTTATATTTGTATAGCACTTTGGGTAAACGTTAGGGTAACACATTGATTTATTTTATCACAACAATCCTATGCAAAGAAAATTTAATTTTTTTTTTCACCTCATCTTGATTTACTTTATATGTAGTCTTTGGAATTGAGCTGAACTGAACTCAAGAACTACTTTTTGAACACATATTGTGATCCCAGAACTGTGGGGATGAAGAAATGATCCCTGTTCTCACTGAGCTTACAGTCCAGCAGAAAAGACAGAGAAGTAAATACAATTACAACGATGTCCACTATGGAAAGACAATAGAGGGTTGTGTGGAAAAGGGTGGCAGAGGATTAAATCTGGTCTGCTATGTCCGAAAAGCTCTTTCAGAAGAAGGGTGAATAGGAGTTTGCCAAACAAAGTGGAGCTGGTAGGTAGCAGGAGAGAGGAAGAGAGTCTTCAAGGCAGAGTGAGCAGCAAATGAGGAGGCCCTGATATCAGAGAAGTTGGAGTGACCAAAACATGGAACCATTTCAGTCTAAGTGAAACTTACAGTGAGAGGAAGAGAATGGCAGCGGCCTGAATGGAGACTTGAGAGGTAAGCAGGGCCCAGTTGTCTTGTAGGTCAGTGGAGGAATCTGGATTTGCATCTAAGATTATTGGCAAGTCATTGATGAGCTGAAAGCAAAGGTAGACTTGAACAGATTTGGAAGACCGCTCAGGCTACAGTGTGGAGACTGGATTGGAAAAGGGGGCAGAAGTGGATGCAGGAAAGTTAGGAGGCTCTTTTTGTAGTCTGTGTGAGAGATGATTTTTACTTAAACTAGTGTAGCAGTAGTAGAGATGGAAAGAAATGGATTGATTTAAGAGGCCACCCCAGTGAGAATGGAGGAACCAGTGTGTATGTCTACAAAGCTCAGGTGTGTTTTACTATGTCATGCTGAACCAAATGCCTGTTCTACATAGTAGAGTATGAGCCAGAGAAAAATGAAACAAAAATGAAGCCAACTTAGTATGCATGTTGTGAACAGGCATGTCCTCACAGAGTAGTTTGAAGGATACTAAAGAGAAAAGCACTCAGTTAATTGGGAAGTACTCAATTTACCAGTCATCTAGGCAGGATTCTAAGGCTTGCCCTTCACGTCAGTGTGTGTGATATCAACAGAACTTTGTTAGACAAACGTGTATTCAGTAGCTCACGTTTCCCTTTGGCCCTAAGTGTCAGTTCATTCTTTCATTTGCTTGTTTGCTCATTCTTCATGCAAAAAAACATTTACTGAGGGCTCACTATCTACTGGGTATGTTTACTTATCTCAGTCTTTAATACCACATTATGGCCATCATACCTAGTCTGGGTCTTTGGTGTTTATAGGCACTAGGTGCGCCACATCCCATTTAGGGCACATTTAGTCAATCCGGTTTCCATTTTAAGTTGACAGCCTCACCATTTCCTCTCCAGTGGCCTGCCCAGCACTTATGGTGCAGCCAGTGATGAAATCCTCCTACTCTGGTCTCCCCTGTCTCCTGATGTCTTATCTTCTGTACTTTCTGTTACTGCTCCGAGTCTTTGCTCAGGCTCAGTATGCCTAATCCCACTTCAAACGGGTGATCAATTCAACCACCAAGTCTTCCATCAAAGTAGTTGGTTGAATGAATGAATTGGTTTTTGACTGAGATGATCAGTCATTTCAGTCGGACTAGAAAACTCAGTTGCCCTTTGTAGATCTGTTTTATTAGCCAAGGAAAAACAAGCAGTTGTAGCAAATAAATCCTCAGTCTCAATGGTTTAAATACAATAAAAGTTTATTTTTTGCTAATGTAAAGTACATCTGGTAGCAAATGTGGGAGTGATGGGTTTTCTGCTCCACTAACGGACCCAGGCTGAGAGAGTCTTCAGGTGCCTCACAAGATTGTTTGGGGCCTAACATTCAGCTGGGGAGAGAACAGATGTGAAAGATCACACAGGAGGGTTTTATGGGCCAGAGCCAGAAGTGGCTTAATCATTCCTGCTTACATTTTATTGTCTACAGCGTGGGTACATGGCCATACCTAATTGCAGAGGGAAACTGGGAAATGTGGTCTGACTGGTAAATGTCGTCTGTGTGTTTGCCCAGGAGGAATGGAAAATCTAATGAGCCAGTTTCTGCTCCACCTAGCTAATGACTTTCCTTGTATGGTACCTGCTCTTTGATGTAAATGATTGGGGTTAGGAAGGGCCAGAGGTATGGAGGAGGAGTCCCTTTATGTTTTTCTAAGTAGCTGTTGTCACAGTGCTGGGCACAAGAGTGGGAAATGTCTCTATTCTGAATTCCTAACGTATCTTACAATGGTTACTACTCTGTTCCCACAGGGAGATAAATGCTCGACTAGATGCTGTATCTGAAGTATTCCATTCAAAATCCAGTGTGTTTGGTCAGATAGAAAATCATCTGCGTAAACTGCCTGATATAGAGAGAGGACTCTGTAGCATTTATCACAAAAAAGTAAGTGTGATAGAAATCAAATCTATTAAAACTGTTAATGTTCTGCAGCACAAAGACACCACGTATT
>NW_027402961.1:0-3109 GCF_003265705.2 Callorhinus ursinus
GCAGGTTCTGTCCCCACCTGCCATGAGTTGAGCACCTTTGGGCACAGCCCTTGTTTCTATGCCCTACAGACTGGGTAGAATCAGCTGCATGGGTTTCTAGGCTCTAAGCCTCAGTCTCCCCTTTGTAAGATGGGGTACTGAGGGCTCCCATCTCTGGGAGGTGAAGGTAGGGAGATTGGAGCAGATGCACTCAGGCCAGGCCAGGAGGGTAGCTGTTGCTTAAAGCAGTCCAGGGCCTGCCCCCTTGAAGAAAGTGCACACGTTCACGGCCCAAGTTTTGGGGTCCTGCCGCCAGCCTCTGGCAGTGACCCTCCTCCAGCCCTGTCCCCTGTCCCTGTGGATACATGGTGTTCCTGGCACTGTTCCTGCAGACAGTTGAGAAGCACTTCATGGTGTGACACAGGGTTACCTACTACGTCTTCACCAATCAGTTGCCTGCCAGGCCCCATGTGCCCCTCCGGGAAGGCCGGAGGATGGTGGTCCTCGAGGTTCCCAGCACCCCGCGCTGGGAGGACGCGTCCATGCAGAGCATGTGATGTTCCGCCACTTCTGTAAGCAGCTCTTCCTGTCATCGCACGCTGAAATAAAGTTCTCAGACACCAATCTGAGCGGCCATGCAGGGCTGCCTCTGCAAGTAGGGCAGCAGCAGCTGGGTTCTGCACATCGCTTTTATTTCATTTTTTATCAGAAAAGCAAGGGCAGACGCCTCAATGCGTGGGAAAGGAGGACAAAGGGATGGTAAGTATCCTGAAGCTGTAAAGCAGGCCTGCACCCTCCTCTATACGCAGGCACGCAGGGAGACCGTCATGGGATCGGGGAAGAGTGGGATGTTTGTGCTAGCAAACGCCAGGTGCAGGAATGGGGGCACGGAGGGTTACATTCTTTCCTGGCTCCTAACCTAGGCCCTGCACCTGGGGATCTTGGGATCCTGCTCCTACCGGGCCATTGTGTTCAGTAGCCTGAGAACAGGAACACTGCTGACGTTTCAGCTGCTTCCACAATCACTCCTTAGGGCTGACAATATATTTTCTAAGATTAACTCCACAATTCCTCCGTGACGTGGACTCCCTGTTGTGCACAGAGGTGGACATGAAGTTCAGCGACCACGTGAGTATGGAGATCCTGTCTCCCCTCTTCGGCACCCTGCACCCCGGTTTCTACCAGGCGGCCCACAAGGACTTCAGCTATGAGCATCGGCCACATTCCCAGGCGCATATTCCCCAGGGCCAAGGGCGAATTTGACTAAAAGGGGGCCTTTTCTGGGAGGTTGGTGGTAGAGGTTCACCAACTGACCTTGGCCTGTCACCAGAAAATGGGGGTCAACCTGGCCAATGGGATCGAGGCTGTGTGGCATGATGAGAGCCACCTGAACAGGTACCTGCTGGACCATAAGCCCATTAAGGTGCTGTCCCCAGAGGACCTGTAGGACACACAGCTGCTGGGCTGCCCCCGGAGGACCTGTGGGACCCACAGCTGCTGGGCTGCCCCAGGAGGACCTGTGGGATCCACAGCTGCTGGGCTGCCCCCATCATGAAGAAGCTGAGATTCATGGCTGTGCCCAAGAGTCACCAGGACGGCAACAGTGGTTAGTACTTGAGGAGTCGTTTTGGTGCCCCCCGGGTCTTTCACTTGAGTTAACAGATGAGCCCAAAGGAAGGACGTCATCAGTTAGGAAGTATAGACGAAGGTCAGAGTGGAGGTGGGCAAAGGCCTTTTCAGAGAGCAAGGAAGCTCGGAGCTTCTTCTATACACCTTGCCCTGCTCCTCGCTTCCAGCTGCCTGGACCTGATTTCTGTCCTTTGAATGAATTGGTCATCTAGTAAGTAACATGTTTCTCTGAGTTCCATGAGCCACTGGAGCAGATTATTCAAACCTGACGAGGTTGTGGGGACCTCCAATCTGAAGCCCATAGCTTGGAAACAGGGGTGACTTCTTTGCCCAGCCACTGGCTGACCACTAACTTAACAGCACAGGGATTCAGTAGCCATACACACAGCAAAGAATACAGACTTGACAAAGTTAGTTCAGAAAAGTCACTAAACAGTAGCAACTACAACGAGCAGCAATCATGAAGCCTGGTGTGGGGAAGGTCTGATGTTCGGGATGCTTCCATTATAATAGTCATAATCACACCCTGGACTTGTCACTGGGGCCAAGTCCCCTGGCTGGGGGCCAAGTAGCTCCTACATGTTCCACGTGCCTCTCTCTGGCTCCTCCAGCCATGCACTGTCCTGTACTGCTTCCCAGTGGAGGTCCATTTTCACCAAAGCCAGGAAGATGGGATGGCGTTTTCTGACTCCCCACTCCCCACTCCACAGTGTTGCAAGAGAGGAAAATGTTTTCCTCAACCCTCTTAAGGTCCCTGGCTGAGTTTGGAAATTGACAAACACAGATGGACAGGAGAAAAGCAAGCAAAATGTATTGATTGCTTTGGTGGGAGCCTCACAAGACCATGACGAATAGCAGAGGTGACTGGAGCAGACAGCTCTTCTACATTTTAGACAAAGAAGCAGTAAGTGTGTGAAGAATTGACAGACACAGGGGTTTGGACTAGGGCTTGTAAGTGGTAAAGAAGTTAACTAGGAAGATAAAGGTGCGTTTAACCAGGTGTGTTCGTATAGACCCCGTGGTCCTAAATTCCTTGACTCTGGTGATAAGCACGTCATCCCCGTGGTCCGGGGAGAGAAAGTTCCACATGGGAGTATTCTGACCTGCTTAAGGGAAGAAGGTCTGATGGCTGGGGATCAGAGAGACAGTCTTGCTTCTGCTCTATGCAAACTTCTTTTAGCTTCTATATTTAATTTGCCAAGGTGCCATATTTGGGTTCGTGTATCCTGACCCTCACTGGCCTTTTGCTGTACTCTGTCTCCTAGTATCCAGGATATTGGGTGTGCTGCTGTAGAGACCTCCCAGCCCTGGGGTAGCCCCTTTTCCAGGGAGGCGCCTGCCTCAAGGGGAGGGTTGCTAAGGGTGGCCACCCCTCCTCAGGGAGATTGGGTGGGAGAGTGCAGATCTTACTTCGAGAAACTGAGTTCATTTCCTGAAAAGGTCTATCTGATAGTGGGATCATACAGGAGTTCTATGTTTAGTATTTTGGGGAAAATCCATC
>NW_027402962.1:0-2893 GCF_003265705.2 Callorhinus ursinus
GAAGGCAATGGAGGGGGATACAGGTGGATGGAGTGGGTGGAGGGGGACGGAGGGGGATGGAGGGGGATGGAGGGGGATGGTGAGGAGGGAGGGGGATGGTGGGGGAGGGAGGGGAATGGAGAGAGATGGAGGGGGATGGAGAGGGAGAGAGGGGGACGGAGGCGGACGGAGGGAGATGGAGGGGAGATGGAGGGGGGATGGAGGGGGATGGAGGGGAATGGAGAGAGATGGAGGGGAATGAAGAAGGTTTAGGGGGATGGAGGGGGATGGAGAGCGATACAGGGGGATGGAGGGGGAGCAATGGAGGGGGATACAGGGGATGGGGGATATAGAGGGACAGATGGGGATCAAGAGAGATGGAGAGAGGGAAGAAAGGAAGAAGGAGGGAGGAGGGTAATTGGCCCATGTTTGGCTTGTCTCAACAAAACATGAACACTAAATTAAAACATACTGTTACTATCCAGAAACAATCATAGAAATTTAGAAATGAACCCAGGTATACTGTGTGCTAAGAGTGATATTTAAAATCAACAGTACAGAAGTGAATAATTCAATAGACGTGACAACTAGCTGATCATTTAAAGGGATGAAACAAAGTTGGATTCCTACTTCATGACTTGCACTGTTGTAAATTCCATGTGGATTAATGACCACAGAGTTATAAGGGAAGAGATAACTGATAGAAAATATTCATATTATATATGTATAATATTCTTAACACAAAAATCTCCTAAATCAGAAAATGAAAAACACCCAGTAAAAAGTGATCAAAAGATATAAACAGGTAATCACAAAAGAAAAGGCAAATGCTCAAACTCATGAGACACAGAATAAATTCAGTAACAACATATGGTTTCTCACCTAGAAGCTTGGGAAAGATTTTAAGAGTTATAATGCTTGTTTGTGGTCAAATAAAGGTGAAACGGAGAATGTACAGGGCTGGGGAGTATGAACGAGTACACATCGGGATGGAGAGCATCTGATGCTCTCAAACTTGTAGGAAAATATCCTAAGAAATAATCTTAGACGAAGAAAAAGAAATTAAAAACGAGGTGACATGCCAGAGATGTCATAGTTGTAATGGTGAATATTGAGAAAAAACGTTAAGTGACAAGAATACAGAACTGATCATCTACATGATGACGTGTTATGCAGTCACAAAAATTTTCAGAGAATATTTAATGGCATGGGGGAAGAGATGGGCATAAAGCGTACACTGCGTGTCTGCTCACCGCATCACTGGAGTGGACGGTCGGTGTATTTCCACAGATGTATGTCTGTATTCAAGTATTCACTGCTTTCTTCATTTGCTCCCTCAGCCTTCATACTGCACAGCCAGCATGAGGTGTGTGTCAGAGTCAGCGAGACGGAAAGAAACGAGGACCTCTGCCCCCACCATGAGCATGCAGGCAGCAGGTGCCAGCCCGGCGGCAATTCTCAGGAGTGTGCCCCTGCCCCGGGGGGTACTTGCTGCGATTCCCTTCTCCTCTGCTGGGAATCTGCTGGGAACTGGTCCCCAGGGTGGTAAGGCAGAGTAGAACCATGGAGTCATGTGTGGGGTCAGAAACCTCGAATGAGGGATTCTTTCTTCCCAGAGAAAGTTGCGTTTTTTTCCCAACATGGAGACAGAGCCTAACCCAGCATGCCAACAATGACATGAGGCAACTCACTTGGCTGAGGTGGCTGGCCGCTCAGATTCATCTGTAGCAGCAACTCACAGCTGAGCATGCTCCCAAACGGGGCAATATGCCCCTTTGTGGGGGCCCGCATGAGCTATGGTCCTCCAAGTTCAAACCCCATCTGTGGCAGAGAAATGGGTTGCGTGGTTCTTGAACTCAAGCTTCGACTTAAGAGAAGTCAATGGTGTTTGGGGAAAATACTTTTTAAAGAAAGATCACAAAGCCATTGTGTACCTGTGCAAGAATGTACATATTATCTTGCCCGAAACACAGACAGGGAGCCACTCATATGAATTTCCTCTGCCATTTATATTCTTAAAAATCCCATGCTTTATTGCACTTGGCCATTTTGCAACATCTACTAAGTAACTGCTACATGCCAGGCATTGTACAAGGAGAGTCCAACAGAGACAAGTCAAGAAAACCAAGACAGGGTCCTTGCTGTTAAGCATTCCACAGTCTGCTTGGGAAAACAAATATAGAAGCGCATAAGCCGGGCTCTGTGAGCGCAGTCAAAAGTGGGGGCGTGGTGCTCTGGGGATCTCGGAGGTGATGCTCCAACCTGCCCCCAGGGAGGTGAGGAAACATGCCACAGAGACAGTGACACCTCAGCTGTCAGCAAGGGTTCTCAGAAGGGGCAGGGGCATCCCCCCATAAGAAGCACAGCACGTAAAAAATGCAGATGTGGGAAGAAGCAAGGAACTTGGAACCTGTGCATCCTATGACCACCTGGGTGATTTTACATGATTTCTGGTACCCCTTGACATGACCACTCATGTCCAGCTTAGTACACGCTGCTGCCTTTAACCAAGGATTCCTGGCGCCCAGGGGTTTGTCAACAGACCCACAGGGACCCTGAAGCCCCTGAAATGAGCTATAAAATCACATATATTTTCCAAACCCACAGATTTCACCAGATTCTTAAGGGGCTATCACTCCCAAAGGCTCTACGAGTCATGGAGGTATGGTTAGCTCCTTTGTTTGTCTTTATTTTTTTTAATTCCAGTATAACTAACATACTGTTTTATATTAATTTCAGGTGTGCAATATGGTGATTTGATAATTCTATACATTACTCAGTGCTCATCACAATAAGTGTACTCTTACTCCCCATCACTTATTTAACCCATCCCCCCAGCCAACTCCCCTCTGGTGACAATCAGTGTGTTCTCTCCAGTTAAGAGTCTGTTTTCTGGTTTGTCTTTTTTTTTTTT
>NW_027402962.1:2993-3108 GCF_003265705.2 Callorhinus ursinus
TCATTCTTTTTAATGGCTGAGTAATAACCCATTGTGTGTGTGTGTGTGTATATATATATACACACACCATATCTTCTTTATCCATTCATCTTTCGATGGACACTTGGGTTGCTTC
>NW_027402963.1:0-3108 GCF_003265705.2 Callorhinus ursinus
GCATAGAGTTGCTCATAATACGTTCTTATAATTATTTGTATTTCTTCGGTGTTGGTTGTGATCTCCCCTCTTTCATTCATGATTTTATTTCTTTGGGTCATTTCTCTTTTCTTTTTGATAAGTCTAGCCAAGGGTTTATCAATCTTGTTAATTCTTTCAAAGAACCAGCTCCTAGTTTCGTTGATCTGTTCTACTGTTCTTTTGGTTTCTATTTCATTGATTTCTGCTCTGATCTTTATGATTTCTCTTCTCCTGCTGGGTTTAGGCTTTATTTGCTGTTCTTCCTCCAGTTCCTTTAGGTGTAGGGTTAGGTTGTGTATTTGAGACCTTTCTTGTTTCTTGAGAAAGGCTTGTATTGCTATATACTGTCCTCTTAGGACTGCCTTTGCTGCATCCCAAAGATTTTGCACAGTTGTGTTTTCATTTTCATTGGTTTCCATGAATTTTTTTAATTCTTCTTTAATTTCCTGGTTGACCCATTCATTCTTTAGTAGGATGCTCTTTAACCTCCATGTATTTGAGTTCTTTCCAGCTTTCCCCTTGTGATTGAGTTCTAGTTTCAAAGCACTGTGGTCTGAAAACATGCAGGGAATGATCCCAATCTTTTGGTACCGGTTGAGACCTGATTTGTGACCTAGGATGTGATCTATTCTGGAGAATGTTCCATGGGCACTAGAGAAGAATGTGTATTCCGTTTTTTGGGATGGAATGCTCTGAATATGTCTGTGTAGTCCATTTGGTCCAAGGTGTCATTTAAAGTCTTTATTTCCTTGTTGATCTTTTGCTTAGATGATCTGTCCATTTCAGTCAGGGGGGTGTTAAGTCCCCCACTCTTATTGCATTGTTGTCAATGTGTTTCTTTGCTTTTGTTATTAATTGGCTCATATAATTGGCTGCTCCCATGTTAGGGGCATAGATATTTACAATTGTTAGATCTTCTTGGTGGGTAGACCCTTTAAGTAGGATATAGTGTCCTTCCTCATCTCTTATTACAGTCTTTGTTTTAAAATCTAATTTGTCTGATATAAGGATTGCCACCCCAGCTTTCTTTTGGTGTCCATTAGTAAGGTAAATGGTTTTCCACCCCCTCACTTTCAATGTGGGGTGTCTTTGGGTCTAAAATGAGTCTCTTGCAGACAGCATATCGATGGGTCTTGTTTTTTAATCCAATCTGATAGCCTTTGTCTTTTGATGGGGCATTTAGCCCATTCACATTCAGGGTAACTATTGAAAGATATGAATTTAGTGCCATTGTATTGCCTGTAAGGTGACTGTTACTGTATATTGGTTGTGTTCCTTTTTGGTCTATGTTGCTTTTAGGCTCTCTCTATGCTTAAAGGACCTCTTTCAGTATTGCTTGGAGGGCTGGTTTCGTGTTTGCAAATTCCTTTAGTTTTTGTTTGTCCTGGAAGCTTTTTATCTCTCCTTCTGTTTTCAATGACAGCCTAGCTGGATATAGTATTCTTGGCTGCATATTTTTCTCATTTAGGGCTTTGAATATATCATGCCAGTCCTTTCTGACCTGCCAGGTCTCTGTGGATAAGTCTGTTGCCAGGCTAATGTTTCTACCATTGTAGGTTACAGATCTCTTCTCCCGAACTGCTTTCAAGATTTGTCTTTGTCTCTGAGACTCGTAAGTTTTACTATTCGATGTCAGGGTGTTGACCTATTTTTATTGATTTTGAGACGTGTTCCCTGTGCCTCCTGGATTTTGATACTTGTTTCCTTCCCCACATTAGGGAAGTTCTCTGCTATAATTTGCTCCAGTATACCTTCTGCCCCTCTCTCTCTTTCTTCTTCTTCTGGGATCCCAATTATTCTAGTGTTGTTTTTTCTTATGGTATTGCTTATCTCTCGAATTCTGCCCTCATGATCCAGTCGTTGTTTATCTCTCTTTTTCTCAGCTTCTTTATTTGGTCTTCTATATCACTGATTCTCTCTTCTGCCTCATTTATCCTGGCCGTTAGCACCCCCATTTTTGATTGCACCTCATTAATGGCCTTTTTGATTTTGACTTGGTTAGATTTTAGTTCTTTTATTTCTCCAGAAAGGGTTTCTCTAATAGGTTCCATGCTTTTTTCAAGCCCAGCTAGTATCTTTAAAATCATGATTCTGAACTCTAGGTCCGACATCGTACTAATGTCCGTATTGAGTTAGGTCCCTGGCAGTCGGTACTACCTCTTTTTCTTTTTGTTGAGGTGATTTTTTCCATCTTGTCATTTTGTCCAGAGGAGAATAGATGAATGAGAGAACAAAATGCTAACAGTGTAACAACGTCCCCAGAAAATATACTCTAAACAAATCAGAAAAGACCTGAAATCAGGGGGAAATGAAAGGGAAAGAAAGAAGAAAGAAAAAGAAAAAAAAAGAAAAAGAAAAAGCTAAAAACAAACAAAAACAGAAGAAAACAAAACACAGAAAAGAGAATATGATCAAATGATCAGGCTGTTCATAGATCAGTGCCACACACTAGATTTTGGGTGTATTTTGGTCTGTTAGAAGAAGGTGCTTCCCAAAATTTTAAAGAAAGAAAAACTTATATATGTACAAAAATAAGGGTTGATACAATGAAGGGATGGAATATGACTGTAAGGAGAAAATTCTAAAAATTTTTATAAAGGGAATTAATAAGTTGTTTGAATAATAAAGAAGAGGTTTTTCTGTTTTGTTTTGTTTTGTTTTTTAAAAAGGAGAGAATGTGATCAGGCAGGAGACTAGAACAAAGCCATACACTAGAGATTTAGGGTATATTTTGATCTGTTAGAGGAAACTGTATCTCAAAATTTTAGAGAACAACTTATATATATATATGCCAAAAATAAGGTTAACTACTATGAAGGGATCAAATATGACTCTAAAAATGAAAAATAAAAATGTTTTTTAAAAAAGGGATTGGTAAGATGTTGGTTGAAGAAGGGAAAAAGAAAAATTCAAAAAAAAAGACAGTTAAAAAAATTAACTTTGAAAGACTAAAGAATCATGGGAAAAAAGCCATGAATTCTATGTGCAGTATTCCCCTAGCTCTGGCGTTCTCCCGTTCTCATTGATCAGTAAACTTGGTCTCGGCTGGTTGTTCTTGCTGATCTTCTGGGGAAGGGGCCTGTTGCC
>NW_027402964.1:0-3040 GCF_003265705.2 Callorhinus ursinus
CCTCAAGCTGGCCGCCCAGCGGGCCAGGCTGAGGAAAGGGAAGAGGGTGGGAGCCACCACCAATGAGAGGCAGAGACAAGTTTAGAGAATGAAGTCATTTGGAATGTGCAGAACCAGGAACCACAAAAGGAGGCAGGGACAGGGCCAGGCCCAGGCAAACACTGAAGGTCCCCGGCTGGAGGACATGCCCCTCTAAAGCCCCTCACCATCCCAGGAAGTGAAAGCAGGGCCCCCTGACACAGCCTCAGGTCTGCAGGCCCCTCTCTGAGTCCTTGTGAATGGGCCTACAGCCCCCTTGCCCTGGAGCTTCCTGCTCCGTACTCAAAGCATCCCCGAAGGAGCAGGGGATGGAGGTGGTGCCGCCTCCACAGTCCAGAGAAAGAACAGGGCAGGTAGGGCGCCTGGGTGACTCAGTTGGTTAAGCAACTGCCTTCGGCTCTGGTAATGACCCTGGAGTTCCAGGATCGAGTCCCGCATCCGGCTCCCTGCTCAGCGGGGATTCTGCTTCTCCCCCTGACCCTCCCCCCTCTCATGTGCTTTCTCTCTCAAATAAAATAAATAAAATCTTTAAAAAAAAAAAAAAAGAACAGGGCAGGTCATCCCCAGAGCATCGATGAGGAAAAGGGAGGACCAAGCTGTGAGGCACCGTGTGCATGGCGGGGGGACCAGGGGGGCAAGGCAGGCTGGCGTGGGAGAAGTATGTCCTAGAGAGAGGGAGAATCTGGGTCAGGGACACTGGGCTGGGAGATGGAAGCCCCAGGGCCACAGCAGGAGGCTGAGCACAGGTGGGTGGTGGGGATTCTTGGCAGGCCTCCGAGGACTCTGGCTGCAACTCTTGAGACCATCATCCTGGGAGCTCCCAACAGGGCTGACAGTGTCCAGGCCGCAGTGCAGGTAGGGAGACTTCACGCGGGACACAGGCCCTCCCCAAGCCAGGTCTCCTCATCCCCCACTCCCCCACCATCCCATGACCCTGACCCTCTCAGACCACCCACCTGAGTCTCTGCAGCCGGGCGAGGCATGGAGGTTGCTCGTCCCTGGATCTCCAGTCTGGGTTGGGGCTCCCCGTCAGGACCTCTCAGGGCCATGCTCTGCATCTGGACATCCAAAGCCTGGGCATATAGCAGCCTGCAGTCACACCATCCCCCACCACACTCTCACCTTCTCCCCCATCCTGGGGTCCCCGCCACATTCCTGCCATCTCCCACCATCCCTGTCTCACCCCAAAACTTATCTCATCCCCCATCCCCAGCCTGACCCACCCAGCCCTGGGAGCCCTCACCGGTTTTCTGGGCTGCACCACTGGGATCTCTGTAGAGTGGCCACGCTCCAGGGGTGTCCTTGCCTCATAGGGTACCTCCTGGGTCCTCTGAGTACCCCAGGAAACAGACTCCTTGATGCCATTCGCCTGGGTTTGTCTGTAGAGAAGAGAGGATTGTGCTGTTGGCTCAGAGGTCTATGGGCCATGGAATGCCCACCAAGGACCTGGCTCCAACCTGCCAGGAACCTATACTGGCCCCTTCTACTCTGGGTTAGAAGTAGCCCAGATGCATGAGGCCCTTCAAGTACAGGCTCTCAAGTGGCCACACAGCACGGGATGTCGACCCAGTGCCAGGGCTCAGAGCAGATGGGCAGAGAGGGCCCCCGGACAAGAATCCAAGGGAGGTATGGGCCCACTGTTTCCTGGTCTAGGGACAACCGGCAGGTTCCTTGGCCCTAGAGAGAGCCTCCCAGGAGTAGTGGGAAGCCACATGTGCACAGCATGCATGACGCAGAGTGCGGACATCCTATCTACGCTGGTGCACAGCAGGCCCTGACCACTACGTTAGGGACAGTGTAGTACTCAGGAAAACCTACCTGATTAACAGTCCAAGACCCACAACCAGGCTGCAGAAAAGAACGTCCAAACATGCACAGATGAGGAGGAAATCAGGAGCCCTAAACATGCATGCTGTGCCCAGTCTGGTACCAGGCCCCACACAGTAGGCCTTGCTGGATGAGGCAGAGCACAGGCCCCCCTCTTTGGGCTCAGCCAATGATTTCCTTTAGCCAAGAGGGTGTTAGCAGACCTGGGACCCTGCTGGCCCTGAGGGGGTTGGCTGAGAGGAGCCTGCCTGCTACCACCCCTCAGCGACACACGGTGCAAGACAGGTAGGTGACTGTTAGTTTGCAACACTTGGTTTTGGGTGGTTCATTACCAAGAATTATTGTGGCAAGAGTTAGGGGTTAGGTAACAAGGATGTTACCAATTTGTCTACAAAATACAGTTGTTTCAGAAATCACTASTGGAGTGGAGATCTGAGGAAAAATGTCTTAGAGGAGTTAGGAAGACTAGACACACACAGGCTGTCAACAGAGTGGGGTCGAAACAAAACATTTCTCAATGGGCAGTGAGGAAGTGGAGGCAGAGGCCGCTCACCGGAAAGGGAAATGGGCATGCACAATGGGAGGTGACAGTGGGAACCACCAACTGTCTAAATCCACTGACCTCAGTGCCATCAGAGGCACCTGTGTAACATTTCGAGAATTAGCTTTGGAGTCCAACATGGACTGCTCCAGCAGCCCGCCTGGACTAGCTTTCAGGCAGCATCCGCAGGGAACCATTTGTGGGGAGGTGGGCACGGGGTGGAACAGAGAGGCCAGTCTCCCAAAGTGGTGATGGGACCTGAGGGTTCCATGTCCTGCAGCACAGCCTACAGGGAGCCCCTCTGCGAGGGGGAGAAACCAGGAGTCCTGCCTCCTACATGCACCTCGCACCCTGGCCAGGTACTCACATGGCCCCGCCATTGCTGAGGGATGCAGAGCTCTTCTGCCGAAGGAAAACCCGGGCTCCTCGGAGCACAGCCGCTGTGTCTGCTCCAGCGTGGCCTTCAGAGAGTAGAACAGGGACACAGGGCCCATCTGTAGAAGGGACGCAGGGAAGAGGAAGAGCTCTAAGGGCAAAGACAGGTGTGCCAGAAAGCTGGCCTGACCCCACAGCATGGGTTGGTGCCCCTTCTGCCCTGCCCCAGCCCTACACAGGAGGTAGGCGGGGGCTTAC
>NW_027402965.1:0-3107 GCF_003265705.2 Callorhinus ursinus
GATACCAGGATCCTGGAATCATGACCTAAGCCAAAGGCAGACGCTTAACCAACTGAGCCACCCAGACGTCCCAGTCCATGGTCTTTTCAGAGGGTGAGGCACTTGGCATTTTGGCACCTGGAAGAACTGCTAGTAGAGAGTATTAAGAACCTCTAGTCAGCTTAGGAAGGCATGGAGCACATTGGCTGAATTGGCACTCAGTGGATCTTTTCATATCAGTTAGCCTGGGAGGCACTTAGGGAATATCACAAGGAAACGATAAGTTCAGCAAGGTTGCAGGATACAAGATAATACACAAAAATTAATTGTATTTACATAAAACTAAAATTAAAAATTTGGAAACCCAAAATTAAAATCTTACTTCCAATAGCTCCAAAAATGCAATACTTAGGTATAAATCTAATAAGATATGCACAGGATCTGTATGCTGAAAACACAGAATGCTGATAAAAGAAATCAAGACTTAAATAGTAAGTACAAAGATATACTGTGTTCATGGACTGGTAGACTCACATACTGAAGATGTCAATTCCCACTAAATTGATCTATACATTCAAAACAATCCAATCAAAATTCCAGCAGGATGTTTTTGGATATAAGCTAGCTGATTCAACAAGAATATGGAAAGGCAAAGGAAATAGAATAGCTAAAACAACTATGAAAAAGTAGAATAAAGTCAGAAGAATCACACTACTTGATTTTAAGATAAAGCTATAATAATCAAGATGGTGTGGTATTAGCTAAAGGATATGCACATAGATCAGTAGAACTCATTAGAGTCCAGAAATAGACCCACACAAAGAGGACCGGTAGAGTTTTTTATGAAGGAGTAAGACAATTCAATTGAGAAATGGTGGTCTTTTCAATAAATGGTAATAGAACAATTAGACACCCATATTTTTTAAAAAAAGAAACAACAAAAAAAGAAACAAAAAAGAACCTATACTTAAACCTAACACTTTATAGTACAAAATCAAGTTAAAATGTATCATCGATCTAAATGCTAAGTGAAAACTATAAAATTTTTAAAGAAAACGTAGGAGAAAATCTCATGACCTGGAGTTAGACTTCCTCAAAATTAAAAACTTTTGCTCTGAGAAAAACAGAATAAAAAGTCAAGCTACAGACTGTTAGAAAGTATTTGCAAATCATATATCCAACAAGAGACTTGTATCCAGAATACATCAAAGTTTGTCAAACCTCAAAAATTAGCAAACAAATGACCCATTTTTAATTTTTTTTCATGGTTTTTGAATTGTCTTTTTTAAAAAATTCAATTAACCAACATACAGTACATCATTAGTTTCAGATGTAGAGTTCAATAATTCATCAGTTGCATATAACACCCAGTGCTCATCACATCATGTACCCTCCTTAATGCCCATCACCCAATTACCCCATGCCCCCCACCTCCCCTCCAGCAACCCTTAGTTTGTTTCCTATAGTTAAGAGTCTCTCATGGTTTGTCTCTCTCTCAGATTTCTTTCCATTCTGTTTTTCCCTCCCTTCCCCTATGATCCTCTTCACTGTTTCTTATATTCCACATATGAGTGAAACCATATTATAATTATCTTTCTCTGATTGACTTATTCCACTTAGCATAATACCCTCCAGTTCCATCCACACTGATGTAAATGGTAGGTATTCATCCTTTCTGATGACTGAGTAATATTCCATTGTATATTTATATACCACATCTTCTTTATTTATTCATTTGTCAATGGACATTTGGCTTTTAAAAATGGGTAAATGATCTTGATAGACACATCACCAAAGTAGGCATATGGATGACAAATATGCACATGGAAATTGTTCTACATCAATGAGGAGAAATGCAAATTAAAATTAAGATGAGGTAACACAACACACACTTGAGAGTGACTGAAATTTTAAAAATTACTGACCTTACTAAATGTTTAACAAGGAAAAAGAGCAACTTGAACTCTCATATATTACTGGTCAGAATGTAAAATGGTACAGCCTCTGTGGAAAATAATTTGGTCATTTCTTCTAAACATATAGACATTATATGACTCACCAATGCCACTCCTGGAAGAAATAAGAACCTATGTTCACACAAAAACATACCTGTGAATGTTTATAGCAGCTATTCATATTTGCTAAAATCTGTTTGTTTTTACCCAAATGTCCTTCTATGGATGAATGGATAAACTGTGATACACCTGTAAAATGGGTTACTACTCAGCAACAGAAAAGTAATAAACTATTGATACATACAACTTGGATGAGCCTCAGATGCAATTTTTGAGTGAAAGAAACCAGTCTCGATAAATTACATGCTCTGTTCTTCTATTTCTATAGCGTTTTTGAAAAAGACAAAACTACAGTGATAGAAAACACATGAGTGGTTGTTAAGGTTAGGTATCAGGGGAAAGTAGGACTATAAATGAAATATCAGAAAAAGTTGACTTTATAAGAAGGAAATTTACCATGGATAGAAAGGAACTTCACATAATGATAAAAGAGTCAATTCGGGGCGCCTGGGTGGCTCAGTTGGTTGAGCGACTGCCTTCAGCTCAGGTCATGGTCCTGGAGTCCCGGGATCAAGTCCCGCGTCAGGCTCCCTGCGTCCCTGCGCAGCGGGGAGTCTGCTTCTCCCTCTAACTCTCCCCGCTCTCATATACTCTCTCTATATATCATTCTCACTCTCTCAAAATAAATAAATCTTAAAAAAAGTCAATTCACCAAGAAAATACAACAATCTTAAGTGTGTACACATAAAAACAGAGCTTCAAAATACAAGAAATAGAATCTGATTGAGCTGAAAGAAGAAATAGTCACATCAACAATCACATTTGGAGACTCAACAGTCCTCTCTGGGTAAATGACAGAAATAAACAAAACATCTTTGCAGTGTTCTGGGGAAGCAGAAGCAATAGGAGTAAATAAAATGAGCCAAGTTCCATACTCTTGTTGAGGGTGCATGAATGGGATCTGAGGATACATTTAAAAGAAGGAAGCATGAAAAAGAAGGTAAAGAAGGCCCACTGTGTTTCTTGGAGTGGAGAGCTACCAGGTAAAGTACTAGTAAGGGCCTCTTTTCAAATGAGAATTTAAGGCAGGTTTGGAAAGAAGGTTTGGTGAGT
>NW_027402966.1:0-3107 GCF_003265705.2 Callorhinus ursinus
TTTAGCCCATTTACATTCAGGGTAACTATTGAAAGATATGAATTTAGTGCCATTGTATTGCCTGTAAGGTGACTGTGACTGTCTATTGTCTGTGTTCCTTTCTGATCTATGCTGCATTTAGGCTCTCTTTGCTTAGAGGACCCCTTTCAATATTTCTTGGAGGGCTGGTTTCGTGTTTGCAAATTCCTTTAGTTTTTGTTTGTCCTGGAAGCTTTTTATCTCTCCTTCAATTTTCAATGAGAGCCTAGCTGGATATAGTATTCTTGGCTGCACATTTTTCTCGTTTAGTGCTCTAAAGATATCATGCCAGTCCTTTCTGGCCTGCCAGGTCTCTGTGGATAGGTCTGTTGCCAATCTAATGTTTCTACCATTGTTGGTTACATATCTCTCCTGCCGAGCTGGTTTCAGGATTTTCTCTTTGTCTCTGAGACTCGTAAGTTTTACTATTAGATGTCCGGGGTGTTGACCTATTTTTATTGATTTTGAGAGGGGTTCTCTGTGCCTCCTGGATTTTGATGCCTGTTTCCTTCCTCACATTAGGGAAGTTCTCTGCTATAATTTGCTCCAATATACCTTCTGCCCCTCTCTCTCTTTCTTCTTCTTCTGGGATCCCAATTATTTTAGTGTTGTTTCATCTTATCGTATCGCTTATATCTCAATTTCTGCCCTTGTGATCCTGTAGTTGTTTCTCTCTCATTTTCTCAGCCTCTTTATTTTCCATCATTTGGTCTTCTATATTGCTGATTCTCTCTTCTGCCTCATTTATCCTAGCCGTTAGTGCCTCCATTTTTGATTGCACCTCATTAATAGGCTTTTTGATTTTGACTTGGTTAGATTTTAGTTCTTTTATTTCTCCAGAAAGGGTTTCTCTAATAACTTCCATGCTTTTTTCAAGCCCAGCTAGTATCTTTAAAGTCATGATTCTGAACTGTAGGTCCGACATCGTACTAATGTCCGTATTGAGTAGGTCCTTGGCTGACGGTAGTATCTCTTGTTCTTTTTGCTGAGGTGATTTTTTTCGTCTTGTCATTTTGTCCAGAGGAGAACAGATGAATGAGAGAACAAAATGCTAACAGGGTAACAACGTCCCCAGGAAATATACTCTAAACAAATCAGAAAAGAACTGTAACCAGGGGAAAAGAAAGGCAAGAAAGAAAAAAGAAAGAGAAAAGAAAGAAAAAAACACAAAGAAAAAGATAAAAATAAAAACAGAACAATACAAAAAAACAGAATATGATCAAATATGATCAGGCTAGTGCATAGATCAGTGCCACACACTAGATTTTGGGCTTATTTGGTCTGTTAGAAAAAAGTGCCTCCTAAAATTTTAAAGGAAGAAAGACTTATATATGTACAAAATAAAGGTTGATACAATGAAGGGATGGAAGATGACTGTAAAGATGAAAATTATAAAGATTTTATAAAAGGGATTGATAAGATAAGAAGTTGTTTGAAAAAAGAACGAAGAAGATTTAAAAAAAAGAAAAGAAAAAGAAAAACGAAAGAAAAAAAAAGGGAGAGACTGTGATCAGGCAGGAGACTAGAACAAAGCCATACACTAGTGATTTAGGGTATATTTTGATCTGTTAGAAGAAACTGTATCTCAAAATTTTTAAGAGAGAACAACTTATATATATACATGCCAAAATAAGGGTAAGTACTATGAAGGGATATAATATGACTCTCAAAATGAAAAATAAAAAATGTTTTTTTAAAAAAAGGGATTGATAAGATGTTGGTTGAAAAAGGAAAAAAGAAAAATTAAAAAAAAACAGTTAAAAAATTAACTTTTAAAAACTAATGAATCATGGTAAAAAAGCCATGAATTCTATGTGCAGTATTCCCCTAGCGCTGGAGTTCTCCCGTTCTCCTTGATCGGTAAACTTGGTCTTGGCTTGCTGGCTGTTCGCGCTGATCTTCTGGGGGAGGGGCCTGTTGCCGTGGTTCCCAAATGTCTTTGCCGGAGGCGGAATTGCCCCGCCCTTGTCGGTCCGGGCTAAGCAAGCTGCTCGGGTTTGCTCTCAGGAGCTTTTGTTCCCTGCAAGCTCTCGGTACAGCTTTGGAGGACCAGGGTGAGAATGGTGGCCTCCCAATCTCCACCCGGAGGAACTGAGAACTCGGGGCCCCGCTTCTCAGTGCGCCCCCAGAGAAAAGCAGTCAGTCATTCCTGTGTCCCCAGTCTCTGGCCACACTCCGCGCTCACCCGGCTTGTGACCGAGCGTTTCTATCTCTGGCACCCGACCCGGTGTGGAGTCTCCAAACCCAGGAGATCCCTGCGGTGCGCTCCCGCGCCGCTCCTCCCGGGGGAAGAAGGGGAGTCTCCCCGGCTCTGCCGCTTGTTGGGTCCCTGCTGGAGGAGCCGTGGCCCGACTGGGCCGCGGATCACAGTTTATGGCCACCCCGAGCTGAGAGCCCGCGCCTCGGCTCCGTCTCTGCAGCCGGCTTCCCCGCTCCGATCCCTGGGAGCTCTGCTGCACTCAGGCTCCCCCAGTCTTTCTGTGACCCCAAGAGTCCTGAGACCACACTGTCCTGCGAGGGTTCCATCCCCTGCTTAGCCACTGGAGCGATGTCCCTCAGCGGAGCCGGCTTCTAAAAGTTCCGATTTTGTGCTCCGCGGCTCTAGCACTTGCCAGAAGCGGCCGACGGAGGCCCCTCCCCCGCCGTCTATCCTCCCGAATATCGCCTCGGATTCACTTCTCCGCACGTCCTACCTTCCAGAAAGTGGTCGCTTCTCTGTTCAGAGAGTTGTTGCTACTCTCCTCCTCGATCTCCTGTTGAGTTCGTAGGTGTTCAGAATGGTTTGATCCCTATTCAGTTTTTTTTTTTTTTTTTTTTTCATCCAGGTCTCCTACTCCTGCGCCATCTTGCTCCGCCCCCCTTGTTCTTTTTTTTTTTTTTAAGACTTTTTAAATTTATTAGAGAGAGAGAAAGAGTGAGCCCCAGGGAGGGTCAGAAGGAGAGGGAGAAGCAGACACCCCACTGAGCAGGGAGCCCGATGTGGGCCTTGATCCCAGGACCCCAGGATCATCACCTGAGTCAAAGGCAGACACTTAACTGATGGAGCCACCCAGGTGCTCCAAGACTGCCATGTCTTCCCAAGACTCTGA
>NW_027402967.1:0-3107 GCF_003265705.2 Callorhinus ursinus
TATTTACAATTGTTAGATCTTCTTGTTGCATAGACCCTTTAAGTAGGATATAGTGTCCTTCTTCATCTCTTATTACAGTCTTTGTTTTAAAATCTAATTTGTCTGATATAAGGATTGCCACCCCAGGTTTCTTTTGATGTCCATTAGCATGGTAAATGGTTTTCCACCCCCTCACTTTCAATGTTGGGGTGTCTTTGGGTCTAAAATGAGTCTCTTGCAGACAGCATATTGATGGGTCTTGTTTTTTAATCCAATCTGATAGCCTGTGTCTTTTGATTGGGGCATTTAGCCCATTTACATTCAGGGTAACTATTGAAAGGCATGAATTCAGTGCCATTGTATTGCCTGTAAGGTGACTGTTACTGTATATTGTCTGTGTTCCTTTCTGATCTATGCTGCTTTTAGGCTCTCTGTTTGCTTAGAGGACCTCTTTCAATATTTCCTGTAGGGCTGGTTTTGTGTTTGCAAATTCCTTTAGTTTTTGTTTGTCCTGGAAGCTTTTTATCTCTCCTTGTATTTTCAATGATAGCCTAGCTGGATATAGTATTCTTGGCTGCATATTTCTCTCGTTTAGTGCTCTGAAGATATCTTGCCAGTCTTTTCTGGCCTGCCAGGTCTCTGTGGATAGGTCTGTTGCCAATCTAATGTTTCTACCATTGTAGGTTACATATCTCTTCTCCCGAGCTGCTTTCAGGATTTTCTCTTTGTCTCTGAGACTCGCAAGTTTTACTATTAGATGTCGGGGTGTTGACCTATTTTTATTGATTTTGAGAGGGGTTCTCTGTGCCTCCTGGATTTTGATGCCTGTTTTCTTCCCCACTTTAGGGAAGTTCTCTGCTATTATTTGCTCCAATATGCCTCCTGCCTCTCTCTCTCTTTCTTCTTCTTCTGGGATCCCAATTATTCTAATCTTGTTTTGTCTTATTGTATCGCTTATCTCTCCAATTCTGCCCTCGTGATCCTGTAGTTGTTTCTCTCTCTTTTTCTCAGCCTCTTTATTTTCCATCATTTGGTCTTCTATATCGCTGATTCTCTCTTCTGCCTCATTTATCCTAGCATTTAGTGCCCCCATTTTTGATTGCACCTCGTTAATAGCCTTTTTGATATCGACTTGGTTAGATTTTAGTTCTTTTATTACTCCAGAAAGGGTTTCTCTAATAACTTCCACGCTTTTTTCAAGCCCAGCTAGTATCTTTAAAGTCATGATTCTGAACTCTAGGTCCGACATCGTACTAATGTCAGTATTGAGTGGGTCCCTGGCAGACGGTACTACCTCTTGTCTTTTTGCTGAGGTGATTTTTTTGTCTTGTCATTTTGTCCAGAGGAGAATAGAAGAATGAGACAACAGAATGCTAACAGGTTAACAATGTCTCCAGCCAGTATACTCTATACAAATCAGAAAAGACCTGAAACCAGGGAACAAGAAAGGGAAAGAAAGAAGAGAAAAAAAAAGGGGGGGAAAGGAAAAGATAAAAACAAACAAAAACAGAACAAAACAAAACAAAAAAAAACAGAATATGATCAAATATGATCAGGCTAGTGCATAGATCAGTGCCACATACTAGCTTTTGGGCATATTTTGGTCTGTTAGAAGAAAGTGCCTGCTGAAATTTTAAAGGAAGAAAGACTTATATATATAGAAAATAAGGGTTGATACAATGAAGGGATGGAAGATGACTGTAAAGATGAAAAGTATAAAAGATTTTATAAAAGGAATTGATAAGAAGTTGTTTTTTGAAAAAAAGAAGATTGAAAAAGAAAAAGAAAAAAGAAAAAAAAGAAAAAAAAAAGGGAGAGAATGTGATCAGGCAGGAGAATAGAACAGAGCCATACACTAGTGATTTAGGGTATATTTTGATCTTTAGAAGAAATTTTATCTCAAAATTTTAAAGAGAGAACAACTTATATATATATGCCAAAAATAAGGGTAACTACTATAAAGGGATAAAAACATAACTCTAAAAATGAAAAATAAAGTTTTTTTTTTAAAAAGGGATTGATAAGGTGTTGTTTGAAAAAGGGAAAAAGAAAAATTCAAAAAAAACCAGTTAAAAAATTAACTTTGAAAAACTAATGAATTATGGTAAAAAAGCCATGAATTTTATGTGCAGTATTCCCCTATCGCTGGAGTTCTCCCATTCTCCTTGATCGGTAAACTTGGTCTTGGCTTGCTGGCTGTTGATGGTGATCTGGGGGAGGGGCCTGTTGCCGTGGTTCCCAAATGTCTTTGCCGGAGGTGGAATTGCCCCGCCCTTGTCGGTCCGGGCTAAGCAAGCTGCTCGGGTTTGCTCTCAGGAGCTTTTGTTCCCTGCAAGCTCTCGGTACAGCTCTGGAGGACCAGGGTGAAAATGGTGGCTTCCCAATCTCCACCCGGTGGAGCTGAGAACTCGGGGCCCTGCTCCTCAGTGCGCCCCCAGAGAAAAGCAGTCACTCCCGTCTCCCCGGTCTCCGGCCACACCCCGTGCTCACCCAGCCTGTGATCGAGCGTTTCTATGTCTGGCAACTGACCTCATGTGGAGTCTCCAAACCCAGCAGATCCCTGAGGTGCACTTCCGCACCGCTCCTCCCCGGGGAGGGAGGGGAGTCTCCCCTGCTCTGCCGCTTGTTGGGTCCCTGCTGGAGGAGCAGTGGCCCGACTGGGCCGCGGATCACAGTTTATGGCAACCCTGAGCTGAGAGCCCGCGCCTCGGCTCCGTCTCTGCAGCCAGCTTCCCCGCTATAATACCTGGGAGCTCTGCCGCACTCAGGCACCCCCCGTCTTTCTGTGACCCCGAGGGTTCTGAGACCACACTGTCTCGCGAGGTTTCCACCCCCAGCTTAGCCACTGGAGTGATGTCCCTCAGCGGAGCCGACTTTTAAGAGTTCCGATTTTGTGCTCCGCGGCTCTAGCACTTGCCAGAAGCGGCCGACGGAGGCCCCCTCCCCCGCCGTCTATCCTCCCGAATACCGCCTCGGATTCACCTCTCTGCACGTCCTACCTTCCAGAAAGTGGTCGCTTTTCTGTTCAGTGTTGTTACTTTTTTTATCTTCGATCTCCTGTTGAGTTCGTAGGTGTTCAGGATGGTTTGATCCCTATTCAGCTGAATTCCTGAGACCAGACAAAATCC
>NW_027402968.1:0-3107 GCF_003265705.2 Callorhinus ursinus
TCTAATTTCTTTTGAAAGCGGGTCAAAACACAACCAGGGCATACTTTTTTATTTTTTTTTGTTTAATTGTTCCTGTTTTGTTTTATGTTGCTGTAGTTTTTCTCTGCTATCACTGTTATTGCTTTATTGGTTTTTTTGTCTGTTTTACTTCATTTCTTCCTGGAGAAAATGACAAGATGGAAAAAATCACTCCAAAAGAAAGAACAGGATATAGTATTTACTTCCGGGGATTTAATCAATATGGACATAAGTACGATGTCTGAACTACAATTGAAAACAATGATTACACAGATTCTGGCTGTGCTTGAAACTAGCATAGAAGGCCCTAGAGAATCCCTTACCATAGACGTAAAAGAAGTAAAATGTACTCAGGCCAACATTAAAAATGCTATTAGTCAAGTACAGTCCAAGTGGAAGCTACACAAAGTGTATGAATGATGCAGAACAAAAAATCAGTGCTATTGAAGATAAAATGATGGAAAAGAGAGGGCTGAGAAGAAGAGAGAAAGAAATCTATTAGGTCATAAAGGGATACTTGGAGAAGTCAATGATTCCATAAAGAGAAATGATATCTGTATTATTGGGGATCCAGGTAATGAGAGCACGGTTTTCACTGCGGGTTTATTTGTAATTGATGAAAGACTGGAAACAATCAAAATGAATGAATGGTGCCTCTGTGAAGGGACCTTTCTGAACTACCTGTGGCTTCCTGTGACTCTGTATAGTCTAACGCTCTACCTCCATACCTACCTGTAGTTGTTCTCTGCCTGTCAGCACACCTCGGAATAGTCCCTCACACTAGCAGTCCCACCCTGGTCGCTGGAGTTCCAAGCTTCCCTAAAGACCCCAGAACCCTGCCTGTGGGTGTCAAGCAGCAGTGAAGGAGGCAGGAGGGATCTGGTGCTGGTCTGTGACTCGGCAGGTGCGGGGCTATGATGCCCTGTGATCCTTAGGGGCGGAGGCCAGGTATGGGACAGAGGCAACTCCCACACTGTGGTCCTCCCAAAGCTGATGTTTGCCTTTGGGCAGGAAAGGCCAGAACAAGGACCACGCTCACAGTCTCACCCCCTCTTCTTCCCTCCCTCCTCTGGGCAGCATCTGTCACCTTCCTGTGTAGATCCCCTCCCCAACCCTGCCATCTCCTGCCTCCTGCTCACACAACCACCTCCCAAAAAGTTGCCCCCATTTTACAAATGAAGGAATAGGGATTCAACGGGTGCGCAGCTCTGGGTGCCAGCCCTCCCAGGAGCCTCATGTTTGTGGAACCAATGTATTGTGAGCAGGGTCTGAGCAGCTAAGCACAGGAGATTCTAAGTGTTGGGATCACATAAGTGACCCACTGCCCCCCTTACATCTAAGTGAACTGCACTCTACCAGCCTCCACACTGGCTCCTGAAAAGAGCACCCTCAAATCACATGAGGCACCATTTATCTTAAGGATGAAAGTCGCCCACTCCCCAAGCCCCTGAAGTTCACTTCTCACCCTCAAAGGAAGCTTCCTCCTGATTCCATCCATTTATGCCCAGCTGTTATGAGCACACTGCCTTGACTGAGCTCAGCCCAGGAGCCACAGATCTAAGCCTTTCCCATTCCAGCACAGGGGTAGTCACCTGTGGGTACCAGCTCACTGGGATGTGCACATCACCTGAGCCTAAAACCCACATCCCTGGAGCAAATCCCAGGTGAGAAATGAGTTGAATGCTCACTTCTCGGCAGAGTTGGAAGGCACCCAATCAGAGGGTTTGGGATCACGCTGTTGTCCCAGTGTCTTTTTAGTGCAGCACTAAGCATGACTGGAGGGCTCTTGGTTTGAAAGCTCCCATGTGGCCAAAGGACCAGTGGAGACATAGGTGTAGTACTGAGCAGCTTTGGAGGTCTCATAGCCTGAGACGTACTGGCTATCCCAGGGTTTGTGTGCCCTGTGCTCTGAGGGGAAGGATCCACATCCTAGGACACATGGTGAGCCCACTGTTCAGGTGCCTGCTTGGCCTAGCACAGAGCTGAGTTGGTGGTCTCCTGTTCCAAGAGCACACGTTGATCCCTCTGTCCAGGTGTGTGCTTGGATTAGCACAGAACTACAGTTTTGGTCTCCAGGTACAAGGGCAAATAGTGATATTGCTGTCAAGGTGCCTCCTTCGCCTAGCACAGAGCTCCATTGCTGGTGTGCAGGTCCATGAACACATCGTGATCCCTCTGTCCTGGTTGCTTGGCCCAGCACAAATATGAGTTCTTGGTCTCCAGGTCCAAAGGCACATTGTGAGACCTCAATCCAAGTGCTTGTGTGGCCTAGCAGAGAAGCTGACTTCTGTTCCAATTTCTGCTTGCCATAGCACAAAGATAAGTTGTTGATCGCCAGGTCTAAGAGCACATGGTGAGCCCCCTGTCCATTTTGGCCAAGGACAGAGTGAGCCCACTCTGAAAGTGACTCCTTGGCCTAGAGCAATGCTGCACTTCTGGTCTCCAGGTCCAAGGGATGAGTTTGAGCCTGCTGTCAAGTAGCCTACTTGGATTAGACCAGAGCTGAGTTGTTTGTCTCCAGGTCCAAGGGCACAATGGGGGCCTGCTAACCTGGTGTCTGCTTGGCATAGCACAGAGCTGCACTGTTGTTCTCCAGGTCCAATGGCACATGGTGAATTTTCTGTGCAGTTATCTGCTTGGCCCAGCATAGTGATATGTTTGTCTCCAGGTCCAAGGACATGAGGTGAGGCCACTGTCCAGGTAACTTCTTGGCTGAATGCAGAGCAGTGGAACAGGGCTCAGGTCCAACTGCATATGGTGATCACATTGTCTAGGTGAGTTTCTAGCAATGTGCTAAGCTGGGTTGTTAGTCTCAAGGTCCAAGGACACATACCAAGCCCTCTGTCCAGGTGTCTGCTTAACCTATCCCTGAGCTCCTTTCTTGGCCGCCAAGTCAAAAGGCACATGATGAGCCTGCTGTCCCGTTGAGTCCTTTTCCCAGTGCTGAGCTGGGATGCAAGACTTTGCACATGGCATGCCTCGTGTTCTCTGGACTCACTTGCCTTGTGTCACACTGGCCTGGCCAGTTTGTGGTGAGAGGGCTCCTTTTCCACCCCATATCCATGTGACTCACCTGCCCAGTGACAAAT
>NW_027402969.1:0-3106 GCF_003265705.2 Callorhinus ursinus
CCTACCACGTCCTGATCCTTGACCTTCTCCTCTCTCTCAGCTTGCAAGTGAGCCAGTGCCCAGCAAAGGGTGTCATTTAACTTTTCATAAAATGCCTCAACCTTTTTGTTGTTCTCCTTCAACAAAATATTTTGAGTGAGTAATATTAATGCATTCCTTGGGGCACATGGGTGGCATCTGGGTAGCACCGTCGGTGGAGTGTCTGACTGTTTTTGTTTTGGCTCAAGGCCTGATCTCAGCGTTATGGGATTGACCCCTGCATCAGGCTACAAACTCAGCATGGAGTCGGCTTGGGATTCTCTCTCTCCCTCTGATCCCATCACTCACTCTCTCTCTCTCTCTCAAATCAATCAAGCAGTTAATCTTTAAGAAATCAACAGGAAGTATGTTCTCAGACCACAAATGACAAAACTAAACATCAAGTACTGAAAGATAGCTGGAGAATGACCAAAAAATGGAGAGTACACAACACACTTCTAAGGAACACATGGGTTGCGGGTGGATGGATGGATGAAAGAGGTGAAGGGGATTAAGAGTACACTTACTGTGATGAGCACTGAGAAATGTATAGAGTTTCTGAATCATGTTGTACACCTGAAACTCATATTACACTGTTTGACAATTATGTTTGAACTTTAAAAAAAAAGAACATATGGATCACAGAAGGCACTGCAACACAAATTTAAATGTATTTCAATCTAGGTGATCATCAAAATTGATGTATTAGAGGGAAATTTATATTAATGAATGGATAGAAAAGGTCCAGTGACTATACAGTTTTCTGCTCATTTATGAAGAACAGTATATACAAGCTACTTTAGTATACTCACAGCGAGGATGGTTCTCCAGATATAAAGGAGAAACAGACAAATTCCCAAGGAGGCAGTGATAACTGGAAGTTTCCATAGAACGCCAACCCCATCAGGGCCAAGAGGGAAATAGTCAGGCACAACACGGACAAGCTGAAATAACACGTGAGACGATGAGGAATCTCAAAGATTTAAAATGTCTCTGTCCCAAACAATCAACTTTACAAACCCTCAACCAGCCTCCCCCAGGTAAGCCCATCTCTTAACTGCCTCCCCATGAAGGAGAAGGAGCACAGAGGGATTACAAAGGAGCAAGGGCAAACTTTCTGGAGTGATGAGTGTGTTTACTACCTTACCGTGCTGATGGTTTCACTGTGTTTACCTATGTCACACACCAACAAACTGTCTTCTTTTTTTTTTTAAGATTTTTTTTTATTTATTTGAGAGAGAGAGAAAAAAAACAGCATGAGAAGGGAGAGGGTCAGAGGGAGAAGCAGGCTCCCTGCCGACCTGGGAGCCCGATGTGGGACTCGATCCCAGGACTCCGGGATCATGACCTGAGCCTAAGGCAGTCGCTTAACCAACTGAGCCACCCAGGCGCCCCCCAACAAACTGTATTCTGGAAAAAGATGTTGTGATCATATATACAATATATCACACCGAAGCTGTAGGAAAAATCTAATAGGCACATCTTAAGAGGTTTTATTTTGACTACAAACACGTGGCAAATACATCTTCTATAGCTAACAGAACTGAAGAATTTGTAAGCCAACATAAAATAGACAAGTAAGTGAATGTAAACGTACAGTAGGTAAGAAGTCACTGACTTCTATTGTACATCCACGAAGGACCTGGATAAACTGCTCTGGAACGTTTCCAAAAACATGCCCCAAGTTTATGGAAGGATGAGAGGAAGGAAGAATAAAACATGTCCTAGACATATAAATGAGAATGTTCTATGGACGGAGATGTTTATAGATAAGGACATGAGTGAGAGCGAGACAGGAGCCTTCTCTTAGAATAATATGGGATTATTATTCCAACAAAAATCAAGTAGAATTATTGTTTCGTTTCTGAAAAGAGTGATGTTTTCTTTCAATGCCCACTTTGCTTCAGAATCACAGCCCAAACTGTCAGATATCAGGAGTCCATAAAGATTTTCATAATCTGGTGATCTTGTTTATTTGGATGATACCTGTGACATTTTCAGTTCCTTGAACACCTATTTCCAAACAGCCAGTGAAAGGCATTCATGCTCCTATTTCTTAGTATTGGAACTAAATCAGTCAATAGCAACTCTAAAATTTAATTTCTTAAAAGATTTTATTTACTTATGTGAAACACGACGCAGGGGAATGGGGAGAGGGAGACAGAGAAGAGTGCCGGCGGAGCACGGAGCCCAAGCAGGGCTCAATCCCAGGACTCTGGGATCATGACCCAAGGCTAAGGCAGAAGCTCAACTGACTGAGCCACCCAGGTGACCATGAAATTTCATTTCTAAAAGAATACAAAATCCCTGCATATGGACACCAAAACAAAGACCGCATCTCATTTTACAAAAACTGGAGTTCCAAGTATTGTAGGAGACAAGACGCTCACAATGCCATTCATACTAATTCACACGAATCTTGAATGTTGTGCAAACACAACTCTCTAGAAAGTAACCCTGAAATCGATAACATTTTCAACCTCAGCCCTCACAGCTGAGGTCAAAAACACGTGTGCTGGTGGGAAACATGCACGGTCCTTGATCAGCCGCTGTCTGAAAGAGGACATTACCTATCTGCACAATGGTTGATCATGGGAATCAAATGCCCAAAAGACAGAAGCCATCTTGTCACAAATGAAAAATGCCCCCAATCGTGGCCACTTGGTACATCTGGCAGCTGTGTGGATGCTGACCAGTAGCTGACTCTTAACTAGATGACATCCCATGGGGCCAAGAACACTAGGTTCTCACAGACAATGGCCATGAGCAGGGGGAGGAGGGAAATGCAAGACCAGTTAGTTTATGCAAGAGCTCAGAGATGAGGGAGGGTGAGAAAGCTGAACTGATCTATGAGATGCAGCCTAGGAAGACGGGAATATTTCCAATAAAGACTACCAAGAAATTCCCTCCTCTGAAGACTCAAAAGAAACAGAATTGAGTCTATTTTGACTGGAGGTATTCATGTGGGATGAGTCGGCCTCAACACAAGGGTCCTTCCTGACTACTCCCACTTTGCAGATCCCTCTCTAAGAATCTGGTGTAGGCTGATCTAAAGAAGTCTGCTTATTTCTAGGGTGTTGCCTGTCTG
>NW_027402970.1:0-3106 GCF_003265705.2 Callorhinus ursinus
TCAGCAGGGAACCCGCTTCTCCCTCTGCCCCTCCCCCTGCTTGTGCCAGCTCTCTCCCTCTCTCTCTCCCTCTGTCAAATAAATAAATAACATCTTAAAAAGAAAAACAGAAATGAAGATATTTATTGTAAACTCTTGTTAAATTAGCAGACCCCAAATCAGGTCAAATCAGGAACCCCATACCGAACTCCAAAGAGTGTGAGGCGAGGGGCAGCCCCCGTGGATGATGGGCGGATTCTTGGGACTCCGGACTACCTCGCACCTGAGCTGTTATTGGGCAGAGCCCATGGTAAGGCTTCCATGTCTTGAGTTTCTGAAGTGTTCTCTAGCACTACATTTTCTTTTGAGGTGAAATTGTTCTAAATTTCTTTGGTATTTGAATTGCCTAGAGTGAGAGAACAGGAACTCATGTGACACTCTTTTCTCGTAAATATGGCATTTCTTATGGTAAAAGAAGACATGCAGCCATTTGATCTTTGCCTTCCCACTCAGTCTCCGGGCCCCAGAGAAGTCCTACCGCCCACCTGCTCTGTCATCTTAGTTCAAAAAAGTCTCCTGAGGTCTGTTCCAGCTTTGGCTCAGGAATGCAGAGTTGAGCCAAAACTTCTGTTCAGTCTGTAGCAGCGCACTCCTGGTTAGAGCTCGCGCTCAGAAACTTAGAAGACCCTCACCACAAGGGTCAAGCCAGAGAGGAGCCATCTTCGGGACGCAACAGAGGAAGACTGGGTGGCATTTTTACCTAGCGTCTTTTTTCCCCTTCCTCTCTCTGAAGAATTTTCCCTTCCTGCCTTCTGAAACGAACTGTATTGGTTTCCTAGGGCTTCTATAATCAAGTGCCACACACTGGATGGTTCAAAACAACAGGAATTTATTGTCTGACAGTTCTGGAAGCTGGAAGTCTGGAATCTAGGCGTGGACAGGACCATGCTCCCTCTGACAGGTGTAGGGGAACGACCTCGCCCCTTCCAGCTTCTGGTGGTTTGCCTGCAACCCATGGCTTGCAGGGGCCTCACTCAGACCAGCATGTGGTATTCTCCCTGTCTCCATGGTCACGTGGCTGTGTTTTATAAGGACACCAGTCATACTGGATTAGGGGCCCACCCTACTCCACTGTGACCTCTGCAAGGACCGTATTTGCAGATGGCATACTCAGAGGACCTCACGGTTAAGACTTGAACATGTCTTTTCAGGGAGACATAATTCAGTCCATAATGTGATCACCTTCTTGATCTTGTCAGTTATTTCCCTATTCCTTTGGTGATCGACTGTCTCATCTTCCCCCCCCTCAACACACACACCCCTTCTATTTTTATTTCTATGCTGCTTTTCTCCTTAGCCTGCCAATAAGCTTCCACCCTTGTCTTTCCCCACCACCCACCTTCTCAAAGGTTGCCTCTTTCCTTTGCCTGATTATTTTTGCTCTGGCAATCTGATTTTTATCCCTACCATTTAACTGACACTTTTTTTTTTAGGATTTCTATCTGTAAGTGATCTACTCCCAACATGGGGCTTGAACTCACAACCCTGAGATCAAGAGTCGTACGCTCTACTGACAGAGCCCTCCGGGCGCCTGTAACTGGCGCTTTTTTATTACCAGTCGTCAGTGACGTCACTCTTGTCAGATCTGCCAGCCTCTTCTCGGTCTCCTTCGTCTTCCCTCTGTTGCTAACTCCTCAGCTCTTCAGTATATAGAGATTCTTCCCGATCCTGCCCTTTCCCTTGTTTCCCTACCCCTGCTTCCTGTTAATATCTCTCCCGTGACTTCAGCAGTCACGTCCTCGTCGGTGCTTCCCAAATATCTGTCTCTAATCCTGACTTTCTCTAGGCGGCGTACACGTGGCCAAAGTACCTGCGCGGCATTGCCCTGGGGATTCAAGTGCTGTGTGTCAGTACAGGACGTGTCCAGCTTGCTCTTCCTCTGTTTCCTCTCTCGGTTCTGCCATCTGCGTGATGACACTGACGTTGTCCCTGCATTCAGGCTTTTAAATCCAGTCAGTTCTGTCCCTGCAGAATTTCTTCTCACCTTTTAATCTCTGCCACTGTCTTCTGTAAGAACCTCCTCTTTCCCTTTCATTAATTTATGAGCTCTCTTCCTGGGACATCAGCTTCATCCTATCGTCTATAATCATTGCCACCAGATTTTCCCTCGGAAGACATAAAGTGGCCCGTCATTCTGCTTCTCCCCTTAAAAACCACGATGGCTCCTTCCTACCTGCAGAACAAAATCCAGATTACTGATCATGGCATCGGAGGCTCTAAGCTCTTATACTAGCCTCGTCTCTCAAGGAATCTCTTTCTTTTATAAACAACAAATGTGTTTTGCACACACAGTTTGGCGTCTGGGTAGTCTACGATCGAGGCACTGGCGGAGTCAAAGAATCTCATTATAGGTCTTATGTTCCCATTCCATTTCTTAGACACATTATTTTCAGGTTTTCCTTATTTTGCACAAGTATTTTGCCTTTGTTGAAAAATGCCAGAACCCAGTCCTCTTCCAGTCAAATTTCTTCTCATCTCATTATCTGTTCAAATGCTACCTCTTTCACAAAGCATCCATTGGCCACCTATGGAGAAGTAGTTCATGTCTCTGCCACTTTATTAGAAATTGTTTAAAGCTTATGTCATTTTACCTTATGTTATTACATTTATCTCCACTGCAAAAGCTTAAGAAAATTTCTTAAGACGAGAGTCTAGGTTTCCCTTCTACATAGCACTCCAGGAGGATTCCTTGGTAGCACTCACTAACACTGTTAATAATCTCTACAGTGTTGAAACACATTTCGAATTCCCCCTTATTAGCGCAAGCAACTAAATTCCTCTGGGCACCTAACTGATCTTTGTACAGTGTCCATGTTGCTAAGTTACAGGTTTGCCAGCTCATTTCCTATAATATACATTTTCTCTACTTAAGATACAGTATAAAACTAAGCTTCACATATAAAGCTTACTTTTATACTTTTTAGGATCTTGCCACTATTTTAATGAGACATCGAGTTACCTCAGCTATCTAGTGATTTATTTTAAGATTTTCATTTTCTATAAAATATTTGATACACAGTTCTTAAAATAACAAATGATACAAAGAAATTGTTTTGTTTTTTTTTTT
>NW_027402971.1:0-3105 GCF_003265705.2 Callorhinus ursinus
GCACTTGGTGCTCCAGAAATACACAAGCATAGTTCTGTGAATACGCGGTGTGGCTTTCTACATCCACATCTTTGTCGCTGCTATTTGCTTTCCCTGGAGAGTCACTGTGCCTTCTCCTATTCCAGGGCTGCCTGGTAAACTCCCATTCACCTTCAAAATCCTACTTAAGCATCCCCTGGCTCTGTAGTCTTTTCTTCTCCCCCCATGTGGAGTTGATCACTTCTTCCAACTGTGCCTGGTAAATACATCCAATACCACACCTTTAACATTTGATTATAATTACCCATTTATATGCTCGTCTCCTGCACTAAGCTGGCTCCCTCACGAAACCTGAGGGCTAAGACTATCTCTCTGTCATTGTGTCCCTCACCTCCCCCAGCATCTTTCACGGTGCACAGAACAAGGGAAGGGAGCCTTAATAAGCAGACATTGTAGTAAAATGAACTGACCACATCTGCAGCCCAAAGGGAATGGTGCTGAGTGCTTCTTTTTCCCATGCACATAGAGCCTGCCAAAGTTAGGGTGCTACTGGTCAAGGCACAAAGCCCAGAGTCTGAGACCAGAGGGACCACACACTCTTTTATCTTTCCCAGATACATTGTTCAGTGACATCCACCACCTGGTTAAGCCTGAAGATCATTGGAACTATCTTGAACCTGGCATTCCTCCTTCAGTGCTTGGGGAACAAACAATGGGGTATGGTTTGCAGTTTACAGCCTTGTACCTTTGGTGGCCACAGGAAAACTGTCCTAGTAAATGCAGTTTCCTGACTCTTTTCTTATGGCCCCAGGAGAGAAACTATGGGGCCATCATGACCCTCCCTTTGCCTCATCTGGAATCCAAAAGAAGATATTTCCTTCCTTTACTCATTCATTCAACAAATATTTATCAAGTGCTTCTACGGTTCCAGGCACCATTCTATGCTTTTAGGTTACATAGTGAACAAAACAATGATCTCTGCCCTCTTGGAGCTTAACTCTAATGGAAGAAGAAAGACAATACTAACAAACATGATAAGTAACATGATAACTGACTGAGGCACCTAGGCGTTCCTCCATTTATTTCTGTGCTCCCTGCCTCACCCTACAAAAACGTGAGCCCCTTGAGGACAAGGACTTTGCATACTTTGTTCACTGCTTGGCTCTCCAGATACGAGCAGTGCCTGGCACAGAGTAGGTGCTCAATAAAAATTTGCTGAATGTATTAATAGTAACTTGCCTGACTCTACCTCACTCTATGGCTGAGTAGGACATTCACACAAAGACACGTATTCCTTTTCTTCCTCTCCACTCCTCTTCTGACTCATAATATCTTGAGGGAATTTTGCCTTCCATCTTCTCTTTTCATTTCCTTGAAGAAAAAAAAATTATAATCCTTTGAAGAGTCATATCTGATTAGTAGTCTGATTAGTGCTACAGTTCTTGGGCTGCACACTCACAAAACTGTCTCCTGGAGACCAAGGTGTGCTGGAACTGATAAAGAAAACCTCATGAGGCCCCAAGCATGAGCAACCAAGAGTGTCTACAAGGTCAGGGAGGGGGGTTGGCTTTCACCTCATCATGGAGCCCAGCACAAGGTTTGGAAGGTTTGGAAGCATCCAGAGGCTATCTGTTTGGCATGGACCTTGGCTGTCCTATGGCTTACAGGTAGAGGTGTCCAACCATCTCTGTGAGCAATGAACATGACATTTGGGAATCTGAGTAGGAGGGGAGGGGACAAGCAGGGCTAATGCCGTGCAGTGTTTGTTACCTCAGAGGCACATGTGGCTTCTCAGGAATAACTTGGGGATGCTTTAAAGGAGATTCATTTCCAGCAACATGGTTGGTAGGCACCCATGGTGTCATAATTTAAATACAAGAAGGAAGTGTGACATCATTTTCTACTCCCAAGCTCGTGAGGGCTGGGATTCTAGGGCTGTACCTTAAAAAAAAAAAAAAGTGCAGAGTTGGAAATCAGATTTAGTTATAAAAATGAACCAGGTAAATCAATCTTCAAAGTCATGGAAAGGGTCAAGAAATCTTTAGTAAACATACCCCAAAATTTTGCTACTACTTCCTCATTTTTCCTTCCTTAAATTAGCTTTTACCTTCAAACATCAGCATGCTGAATAAGTTGTTTCAAAAACTATATTCACTTTTTTCAATTGTATTTAATTGCTGGCATTGTATCTTTTTTTTTCATTATAACAATTTGGCATTTTGAAGACTATTGCTTAAACAGTGTTTTGTGAGTCACCTAGGGAACTTGAAGTTCCCTTTGTGCAACTAGGTATTCTTGCAAAGTATCCACTGAAAATTTTTGGAACATCATTTGTTTGTAAATCAGAGCTGCTCAACAGTGAGTTGTGTGTTTGTTTGATCACTTATGTTTACTATGAGCAGAATGATCTTGGCTGATCCATTTGCTGTGGCCCAGAAAGTTCTGCTTTTGGAGAAGAGAAAGTCAGGGAAGGGAGGAGTTTGAAAGGATGGGCAGAAGGGTGACCCTGTCTGTTTGGAACAACAGCATCGATCTTCTCCCAGAAAGTGGTTGTTAGTTGGACGGTAGCCATGAAAAGACGATTAATTCTGACTGATGGTATCTGGTGAATTAAGAGCATTTCATGCTCTTTCAGTATTTGGAGATATCTCTTCCAACACCTCCAACCTGCCTCAAACCATATATCACCTGGTTAATAGAAAAGTAGCATATTAGCAAAATATGCGGAGGGGTGCATGTGCGTGTTGTGTGTATGTGTGGTGTTTGGTGTGTGTGTGGGGGGGTTCTGTGTGTATTGTGTGTGTGGTGTATGTGTGTGTGTGGTGTGTGTGGTGTGTTGTGTGTGTTGTGTGTGGGGTGTGTGTGTGGGGTGTGTGTGTATGTAAGCGTGTGTTATGTATTGTGTGTGTGGTGTGTTGTGTGATGTGTGGTGTGTGTGGTGTGTGGTGTGTGTGTGTGATGTGTGTGTATGATATGTGGCGTGTGTGTGTGATGTGTGGGGTGTGGTGTGTGTGATGTGTGGTGTGTGGGTGTGTATGTGTGTGTGGTGTGTGTGTGATGTGTGGTGTGTGTGGTGTGTGTATGTGTGTTGTGTGTGTGTGGTGTGTGTGTATGTGTGTGTGTGTG
>NW_027402972.1:0-3104 GCF_003265705.2 Callorhinus ursinus
TTACCATGCTAATGGACACCAAAAGAAAGCTGGGGTGGCAATCCTTACATCAGACAAATTAGATTTTAAACCAAAGATTGTAATAAGAGATGAGGAAGGACACTATATCCTACTTAAAGGGTCTATCCCACAAGAAGATCTAACAATTGTAAATATCTATGCCCCTAACATGGGAGTAGCCAATTATATAAGCCAATTAATAACCAAAGCAAAGAAACACATCAACAACAATACAATAATAGTGGGGACATTAACACTCCCCTCACTGAAATGGACAGATCATCTTAGCAAAAGATCAACAAGGAAATAAAAACTTTAAATGACACACTGGACCAAATGGACTTCACAGACATATTCAGAACATTCCATCCCAAAGCAACAGAATACACATTCTTCTCTAGTGCCCATGGAACATTCTCCAGAATAGATCACATCCTAGGTCACCAACAGGTCTCAACCAGCACCAAAAACTGGGATCATTCCCTGCATATTTTCGGACCACAATGCTTTGAAACTAGAACTCAATCACAAAAAGAAAGTCGGAAAGAAATCATATCATGGAGGCTAAAGAGCATCGTACTAAAAAATGAATGGGTCAACCAGGAAATTAAAGAAGAATTTAAAAAATTCATGGAAACCAATGAAAATGAAAACACAACTGTTCAAAATCTTTGGGATGCAGGAAAATTGGTCCTGAGAGGAAAGTATATAGCAATACAAGCCTTTCTCAAGAAACAAGAAAGGTCTCAAATACACAACCTAACCCTACACCTAAAGGAGCTGGAGAGAGAAAAGCAAATAAAGCCTAGAACCCAGCGGGAGAAGAGAAATAATAAAGATCAGAGCAGAAATCAATGAACTAGAAACCAAAAGAAGAGTAGAACAGATCAACGAAACTAGGAGCTGGTTCTTTGAAAGAATTAACAAGATTGATAAACCCCTGGCCAGACTTATCAAAAAGAAAAGAGCAATGACCCATGTCAACAAAATCATGAATGAAAGAGGAGAGATCACAACCAACACCAAAGAAATACAAACAATTATAAGAACATATTATGAACAACTCTATGCCAGCAAATTAGATAATCTGGAAGGAATGGATGCATTCCTAGAGATGTGTCAACTACCAAAACTGAACCAGGAAGAAACAGAAAACCTGAACAGACCTATAGCCACTAAGGAAATTGAAGCAGTCATCAAAAATCTCCCAAGAAACAAAAGCCCAGGGCCAAATGTCTTCCCAGGGGAATTCTATCAGACATTTCAAGAAGAATTAATACCTATTCTTCTGAAACTGTTCCAAAAACTAAATATGGGGCACCTGGGTGGCTCAATCTTTAAGCGTCTGCCTTCAGCTCAGGTCATGATCCCAGGGTCCTGGGATCAAGTCCCACATCAGGCTCCCTGCTCACCTGGAAACCTGCTTCTCCCTCTCCCACTCCCCCTGCTTGTGTTCCTGCTCTCGCTGTGTCTCTCTGTCAAATAAATAAATAAAATCTTTAAAAAAAAATAAATATGGAAGGAAAATTTCCAAACTCGTTTTATGAGGCCACCATTACCTTGATTCCAAAAGCAGACAAAGACCCCCTCAAGAAGGAGAATTACAGACCAATATCCTTGATGAACATGGATGCAAAAATTCTCACCAAAATACTAGCCAATAGGATCCAACAGTACATTAAAAGGATTATTCACCACGACCAAGTGGGATTCATCCTTGGGCTGCAAGGCTGGTTCAACATCCGCAAATCAATCAATGTGATACAATACATTAATAAAAGAACAAGAACCATATGATCCTCTCAATAGATGCAGAAAAAGCATTTGACATAGTACAGCATCCTTTCTTGATCAAAACTCCTCAGAGGATAGGGATAGAGGGTACATACCTCAATATCATGAAGGCCATCTATGAAAACCCACAGCGAATATCATTCTCAATGGGGAAAACCTGAGAGCTTTCCCCCTAAGGTCAGGAACACAGCAGGGATGTCCACTCTCACCACTGCTTTTCAACATAGCATTAGAAGTCCTAGCCACAGCAATCAGACAAGAAAAAGAAATAAAAGGCATTCGAATCAGCAAAGAAGAAGTCAAACTCTCACTGTTTGCAGATGATATGATACGTTATGTGGAAAACCCAAAAGACTCCACCCCAAAACTGCTAGAACTCATACAGGAATTCAGTAAAGTGGCAGGATATAAAATCAATGCAGAGAAATGAGTGGCATTCCTATACACCAATAACAAGACAAAAGAAAGAGAAATTAAGGAGTCGATCCCACTTACAATTGCACCCAAAACCATAAGATACCTAGGAATAAATCTAACCAAAGGGGCAAAGGATCTGTACTCAGAAAACTATAAAATACTCATGAAAGAAATTGAGGAAGACACAAAGAAATGGAAAAATGTTCCATGCTCATGGATTGGAAGAACAAATATTGTGAAGATGTCAATGCTACCTAGAGGAATGTACACATTCAATGCAATCCCCATCAAAATACCATCTACTTTTTTCAAAGAAATGGAATAAATAATCCTAAAATTTGTATGGAACCAGAAAAGACCCAGAATAGCCAGAGGAATGTTGAGAAAGAAAAGCAAAGCTGGCAGCATCAAAATTCTGGACTTCCAGCTCTATTACAAAGCTGTCATCAAGACAGTATAGCACTGGCACAAAAACCGACACCTAGATCAATGGACCAGAATAGAGATCCCAGAAATGGACCCTCAACTCTTTGGTCAACTAATCTTTGCGAAAGCAGAAAGGAATCTCCAATGGAAAAAAGACAGTCTCTTCAACAAACAGTGTTGGGAAAATTGGACAGCCACACGCAGAAGTATGAAATTGGACCATTTCCTTACACCACACACAAAAATAGACTAAAAATGGTTGAAAGACCTAAATGTGAGACAGGAGTCCATCCAAATCCTAAAACAGAACACAGGCAGCAACCTCTTCGACCTCAGCCGCAGCAACTTCTTCCTAGAAACATCGCCAAAGGCAAGGGAAGCAAGGGCAAAAATGAACTATTGGGACTTCATCAAGATAAAAAGCTTTTGCACAGCAAAAGAAACCGTCCACAAAACCAAAAGACAAC
>NW_027402973.1:0-1382 GCF_003265705.2 Callorhinus ursinus
TGTCCTTCTTCATCTCTTATTACAGTCTTTGTTTTAAAATCTAATTTGTCTGATAGAAGGATTGCCACCCCAGCTTTCTTTTGGTGTCCATTAGCATGGTAAATGGTTTTTCACCCCCTCACTTTCAATCTGGGGGTGTCTTTGGGTCTAAACTGAGTCTCTTGCAGACAGCATATTGATGGGTCTTGTTTTTTAATCCAATCTGATAGCCTGTGTCTTTTGATTGGGGCATTGAGCCCATTTACATTCAGGGTAACTATTAAAGGTATGAAATTAGTGCCATTGTATTGCGTGTAAGGTGACTGTTACTGTATATTGTCTGTGCTCCTTTCTGATCTATGCTGCTTTTAGGCTCCCTCTTTGCTTAGAGGACCTCTTTCAATATTTCTTGTAGGGCTGGTTTCGTGTTTGCAAATTCCTTTAGTTTTTGTTTGTCCTGGAAGCTTTTTATCTCTCCTTCTATTTTCAATGGTAGCCTAGCTGGATATAGTATTCTTGGCTGCATATTTTTCTCATTTAGTGCTCTGAATAGATCATGCCAGTCCTTTCTGGCCTGCCAGGTCTCTGTGGATAGGTCTGTTGCCAATCTAATGTTTCTACCATTGTAGGTTACATATCTCTTCTCCCAAGCTGCTTTCAGGATTTTCTCTTTGTCTCTGAGACTCGTAAGTTTTACTATTAGATGTCGGGGTGTTGACCTATTTTTATTGATTTTGAGGGGGGTTCTCTGTGCCTCCTGGATTTTGATGCCTGTTTCCTTCCTCACATTAGGGAAGTTCTCTGCTATAATTTGCTCCAATATACCTTCTGCCCCTCTCTCTCTTTCTTCTTCTTCTGGGATCCCAATTATTCTAATGTTGTTTTGTCTTATCGTATCGCTTATTTCTCGAATTCTGCCCTCATGATCCTGTAGTTGTTTCTCTCTCTTTTTCTCAGTCTCTTTATTTTCCATCATTTGGTCTTCTATATAGCTGATTCTCTCTTCTGCCTCATTTATCCTAGCAGTTAGTGCCCCCATTTTTGATTGCACCTCATGAATAGCCTTTTTGATTTCGACTTGGTTAGATTTTAGTTCTTTCAGTTCTCCAGAAAGTGTTTCTCTAATAACTTCCACACTTTTTTCAAGCCCAGCTAGTATCTTTAAAGTCATGATTCTCATCTCTAGGTCCGACATCGTACTAATGTCAGTATTGAGTAGGTCCCTGGCAGACAGTACTACCTCTTGTTCTTTTTGCTGAGCTGATTTTTATGTCTTGTCATTTTGTCCAGAGGAGAACAGATGAATGAGAGAACAGAATGCTAACAGGTTAACAACGTCCCCAGCAAATATACTCTAAACAAATCAGAAAAGACCTGAAACCAGGGGACAAGAAAGGGAAAGA
>NW_027402973.1:1482-1767 GCF_003265705.2 Callorhinus ursinus
TGATCAAATATGATCAGGCTAGTGCATAGATCAGTGCCACACACTAGCTTTTGGGCATATTTTGGTCTGTTAGAAGAAAGTGCCTGCTAAAATTTTAAAGTAAGAAAGACTTATATACGTACAAAATAAGGGTTGATACAATGAAGGGATGGCAGATGACTGTAAAGATGAAAATTATAAAAGATTTTATAAAAGGAATTGATAAGAAGTTAGTTTTAAAAAGAAAGAAGAAGATTTAAAAAGAAAAAGAAAAAAGAAAAAAAAGAATAAAAAAGGGAGAGAATG
>NW_027402973.1:1867-3103 GCF_003265705.2 Callorhinus ursinus
TTTTTTTAAAAAGGGATTGATAAGATGTTGGTTGAAAAAGGGAAAAATAAAAATAAAAAAAAAACAGTTAACAAAAATTAACTTTGATGAACTAATGAATCATGGTAAAAAAAAGCCATGAAGTCTATGTGCAGTATTCCCCTAGCGCTGGAGTTCTCCCGTTCTCCTTGATCGGTAAACTTGGTCTTGGCTTGCTGGCTGTTCGTGCTGATCTTCTGGGGGAGGGCCCTGTTGCCGTGGTTCCCAAATGTCTTTGCCGGAGGCGGAATTGCCCCGCCCTTGTCGGTCCGGGCTAAGCAAGCTGCTCAGGTTTGCTCTCAGGAGCTTTTGTTCCCTGCAAGCTCTCGGTACAGCTTTGGAGGACCAGGGTGAAAATGGTAGCCTCCCAATCTCCGCCCGGAGGAGCTGAGAACTCGGGGCCCCGCTCCTCACTGCGCCCCCAGAGAAAAGCAGTCACTCCCATCTCCCCAGTCTCCGGCCGCACTCCGTGCTCACCCGGCCTGTGACCGAGCGTTTCTATCTCTGGCACCCGACCCCGTGTGGAGTCTCCAAACCCAGCAGATTCCTGCAGTGCGTTCCCGCACCGCTCCTCCCCGGGAAGGAAGGGGAGTCTCCCCGGATCTGCTGCTTGTTGGGTCCCTGCTGGGGGAGCTGTGCCCCGACTGGGCCGCAGATTGCAGTTTATGGCAACCCCGAGCTGAGAGCCCGCGCCTCGGCTCCATCTCTGCAGCCGGCTTCCCCGCTCGGATACCTGGGAGCTCTGCCACACTCAGGGACCCCCGATCTTTCTGTGACCCCGAGGGTCCTGAGACCACTCTGTCCCGGGAGGGTTCCACCCCCGCTTAGCCACTGGAGTGACGTCCCTCAGCGGAGCCGGCTTCTAAAAGGTCCGATTTTGTGCTCCGCGGCTCTAGCACTTGCCAGAAGTGGCCGGCGGAGGCCCCCTCCCCCGCCGTCTATCCTCCCGAATATCGCCTCGGATTCACTTCTCTGCACATCCTACCTTCCAGAAAGTGGTCGCTTCTCTGCTCACAGTGTTGTTACTCTTCTTATCTTCGATCTCCTGTTGAGTTCGTAGGTGTTCAGAATGGTTTGATCCCTGTTCAGCTGAATTCCTGAGACCAGACGAAATCCAGGTCTCCTACTCCTCCGCCATCTTGCTCCGCCCCCTGGAACTTTCTTTCTGGCTCGGCCGGCCACTCTCCGGGGACGTTCAGTCCAGCGACACTTTTTTCT
>NW_027402974.1:0-3102 GCF_003265705.2 Callorhinus ursinus
GTGAGGTGGTATCTCATTGAGGTTTTGATTTGGATTTCCCTGATGCCCAGCGATGTTGAGCACTTTTTCATGTGCCTGTTGGCCATTTGGATGTCTTCTTTGGAGAAATGTCTGTTCATGTCTTCTGCCCATTTCTTGATTGGATTATTTGTTCTTTGGGTGTTGAGTTTGATAAGTTCTTTATAGATTTTGGATACTAGCCCTTTATCTGCTATGTCATTTGCAAATATTTTCTCCCATTCTGTCGGTTGTCTTTTGGTTTTGTGGACTGTTTCTTTTGCTGTGCAAAAGCTTTTTATCTTGATGAAATCCCAATAGTTCATTTTTGCCCGGGCTTCCCGTGCCTTTGGCGATGTTTCTAGAGAGAAGTTGCTGCGGCTAAGGTCGAAAAGGATGCTACCTGTGTTCTCCTTTAGGATTTTGATGGACTCCTGTCTCACGTTTAGGTCTTTCAACCATTTGGAGTCTATTTTTGTGTGTGGTGTAAGGAAATGGTCCAGTTTCATTCTTCTGCATGTGGCTGTCCAATTTTCCCAACACCATTTGTTGAAGAGACTATCTTTTTGCCATTGGACATTCTTTCCTGCTTTGTCAAAAATAAGTTGACCATAGAGTTGAGGGTCCATTTCTGGGCTCTCGATTCTGTTCCATTGATCTATGCGTCTGTTTTTGTGCCAGTACCATACTGTCTTGATGATGACAGCTTTGTAATAGAGCTGGAAGTCCGGAATTGTGATGCCGCCAGCTTTGCTTTTCTTTTTCAGTATTCCTCTGGCTATTCTGGGTCTCTTCTGGTTCCATACAAATTTTAAGATTATTTGTTCCATTTCTTTGAAAAAAGTGGATGGTATTTTGATGGGGATTGCATTGAATGTGTAGATTGCTCTAGGTAGCATTGACATCTTCACAATGTTGATTCTCCCAATCCATGAGCATGGAACGTTTTTCCATTTCTTTGTGTCTTCTTCAATTTCTTTCATGAGTATTTTATAGTTTTCTGAGTACAGATCCTTTGCCTCTTTGGTTAGATTTATTCCTAGGTATCTAATGGTTTTGGGTGCAATTGTAAATGGAATTGACTCCTTAATTTCTCTCTCTTCTGTCTTGTTGTTGGTGTATAGGAATGCCACTGATTTCTGTGCATTGATTTTATATCCTGCTACTTTACTGAATTCCTGTATGAGTTCTAGCAGTTTTGGGGTGGAGTCTTTTGGGTTTTCCACATACAGTATCATATCATCTGCAAAGAGTGAGAGTTTGAGTTCCTCTTTGCCGATTTGGATGCCTTTGATTTCTTTTTGTTATCTGATTGCTGTGGCTAGGACTTCTAATACTATGTTGAATAGCAGTGGTGAGAGTGGACATCCCTGCCGCGTTCCTGACCTTAGGGGAAAAGCTCTCAGCCTTTCCCCATTGAGAATGATATTCGCTGTAGGTTTTTCATAGATGGCTTTTATGATATTGAGGTATGTACCCTCTATCCCTATACTCTGAAGAGTTTTGATCAAGAAAGGATGATGTACTTTGTCAAATGCTTTTTCTGCATCTATTGAGAGGATCATATGATTCTTGCTCTTTCTTTTGTTAATGTATTGTATCACGTTGATTGATTTTCAGATGTTGAACCAGCCTTGCAGCCCAGGAATAAATCCCACTTGGTCATGGTGAATAATTCTTTTAATGTAATGTCTTTTAATGTACTTCCTCACATTAGGGAAGTTCTCTGCTATAACTCGTGATCCTATTGGCTAGTATTTTGGTGAGAATTTTTGCATCCATGTTCATCAAGGATATTGGTCTGTAATTCTCTTTTTTGATGGGGTCTTTGTCTGGTTTTGGGATCAAGATAATGCTGGCCTCATAAAATGAGTTTGGAAGTTTCCCTTCCATTTCTATTTTTTGGAACAGTTTCAGGAGAATAGCTATTAATTCTTCTTGAAATGTCTGATAGAATTCCCCTGGGAAGCCGTCTGGCCCTGGGCTTTTGTTTCTTGGGAGATTTTTGATGACTGTTTCAATTTCCTTAGTGGTTATAGGTCTGTTCAGGTTTTCTGTTTCTTCCTGGTTCAATTTTGGTAGTTGATACATCTCTAGGAATGCACCCATTTCTTCCAGGTTCTCTAATTTGCTGGCATAGAGTTGCTCATAATATGTTCTTCTAATTGTTTGTATTTCTTTGGTGTTGGTTGTGATCTCTCCTCTTTCACTCATGATTTTGTTGATTTGGGTCATTTCTCTTTTCTTTTTGATAAGTCTGGCCAGGGGTTTGTCAATCTTGTTAATTCTTTCAAAGAACCAGCTCCTAGTTTCGTTCTGCTCTGATCTTTATGATTTCTCTTCTCCTGCTGGGTTTAGGCTTTATTTGATGTTCTTTCTCCAGCTCCTTTAGGTGTAGGGTTAGGTTGTGTATTTGAGACCTTTCTTGTTTCTTGAGAAAGGCTTGTATTGCTATATACTTTCCTCTCAGGACTGCCTTTGCTGTATCCCAAAGATTTTGGACAGTTGTGTTTTCATTTTCATTGGTTTCCATGAATTTTTTTAATTCTTCTTTAATTTCTTGGTTGACCCATTCATTCTTTAGTAGGATGCTCTTTAGCCTCCATGTATTTGAGTTCTTTCCGACTTTCCTCTTGTGATTGAGTTCTAGTTTCAAAGCATTGTGGTCTGAAAATATGCAGGAAATGATCCCAATCTTTTGGTACCGGTTGAGACCTGATTTGTGACCTAGGATGTGATCAATTCTGGAGAATGTTCCATGGGCACTAGAGAAGAATGTGTATTCCGTTGCTTTGGGATGGAATGTTCTGAATATGTCTGTGAAGTCCATTTGGTCCAGTGTGTCATTTAAAGTCTTTATTTCCTTGTTGATCTTTTGCTTAGATGATCTGTCCATTTCAGTCAGGGGGGTGTTAAAGTCCCCCACTATTATTGTATTGTTGTCAATGTGTTTCTTTGCTTTTGTTATTAATTGCCTTATAAAATTGGCTGCTCCCATGTTCGGGGCATAGATAGTTACAATTGTTAGATCTTCTTGTTGGATAGACCCTTTAAGTAGGATATAGTGTCCTTCCTCATCTCTTATTACAGTCTTTGTTTTAAAAT
>NW_027402975.1:0-3102 GCF_003265705.2 Callorhinus ursinus
TGCCCGGTAGGAGAAGCAAACCAATCAGAGAAGGGGGGCAGCCTTGAGGGAGGGAAGAAAATTTATAGGAAGCATACTGAAACTTCCAGGTTTTGTCACCAGAAAAGGCTGAGTTTTGAACCCTAAATGACTGAAGTGCCTTGAATTAGGAGCCCTCAGTTTTCCATTATCAAGGGACAGAAGAGCTTTCAGTCTCTCTTCTCATTCCCAATTTGACTGGGTAAAAAGTCCATGTGGTCACCTGTGGAAAGCTGAAAGTCCTAACCTACTCGTCAAACCCTTGCTGCCCACTGCCGGCCAGCCAAGAACCCTGTGCCCTCTCTCCAGAGAAAATGAAGTCACTCGGATCGGAGGGTCAATTCTCGCATTGTGACCAGCGAGGGTGGGGAGCAGAGGTTCACTGAGGTCTAGAGGGCTGGGTTCTGGGTTCTCAGACTTCAGAGACCACGTGACATGTCCCTTCCACTCACAGATGGGAAATGGATGATCAGAGAAAAGTGGATCTGGCCCGCAACCACAAAACCCCATCACGAGCTCTTCTCCAAGTACCGTTTCAGGGGACAAGCCCCCATTTCCAGAGGTAGCAACTGGAGTTCCAGGCTGCAGTTAGAGCCACAGCCCATACCCCATTCAAAAAATGCCCAGGTTCCCCTGCGGCTGCATGCACCCTTCTACCCGGCAACCACACGTGCTATCAGTAATGAGTTTGTGGACAGGGGACTCGGCTGCCATTTTCTCCTGCTCTAAAAGGGAAGAGTGTCCCGCATTCTGGTGGACATCACCACTAGGTACCACATATGGGCCCTGCACTTCAGAGACCACTGGGGGAAGGACCAGCAGTGCCCCTACCCCTGTGAGAGTACCCTCTCATACTCACCTTTATGTTTCAAGAATCCCCAGCTAGCCACCCAGCAGGCCTGGGGAATTCCAGGTGGGCCTGCCCTAAATTAGGGCAGGCGGCCCATTCCGATGAACTACCCACAGGGAACGGGAGGGGTGATCTTCATGAGAGCGAAGTCATTGTGCTCTAAACTGGGGATGTATTTCTCATGAATGATGATTTTCTCCACATATCTCTCCTGTTGAGGCGGCTTCGCTGGCTTATAGTTCCCATACATAATTTCCCTTGCTCCAAAAATCAGTCTCCAGTCATATACTTTTCTGTGGGCACAGAGGCAAGTCAGGTCATCCTCAGAAAGGACGGGCTCTACAGAAACCTCTGGTGACCATGATCCTCAGAGCCCTCCCTCAGCAAGGGCCTGGGCCCACCCACACTCGGTCTGGTTGTCACAAGGCCCAGAGCCCCGGGGAGACTGCACACTGAGAGCCCCAGAGAATGTCCCTTTCTAGGAAGAGCCTTTTGAAGACCTCCCTCCATGCGCTCGAACAGGTACCTGTTGGAGACGAAGCAGTGGGCATCAGTAAGCAGGAAATGGGATTTCAGCAAATTGCCTCCTCATGCATGCTACCTTCGGTTATTATGGGACATGAATACCTGGTGCCTGACCATCCACAGCCAGGCCCCGATTGTTACATCCTGCCCTCTGACGATATGGCCACTTCCCGGTGGTTTCTGCCTGAACCGTAACCCACAGGGGGCACTGCGGAGAGACCAGGGGCACAGTTCAAACCAAGAAGAGGCACAGCCTGACCTCGTACCTGCACGATGGGGGAATCAGGGTTGGGGGCTGGGCAAAGTGGGGCAAATGGGAGTGTGGAGGGTCTGAGGGGGAGCTGCTGAGGAGAGGCTCTGTCAGGGTGGTGGGGAAGCAGGAAGCTGCAGGCTTCAGGAACTGGTTTTGAGGAGTATGAGTTCTGGGGTCTTGTGGGTGTAGCCCCACGGCGAGGAAAGAAGGCGCCATAGGAAGCAGGACCGATGATAAGGGCCTTAGAAATATGGAAGATCCCGAGTCATAGGGGGAGCCTAGAGGTGGAGAGAGAGAGGTGTAATGGCTTGAGATCTTTAGAGATAATTTTGGGCGGGAGACTCAGAAAACAGCCACAGGGTTCTTGGGGCTGCAGTGTGGGGTTGGATGGTGACAGGAGGAGGGAGAGTAGCCAAGGCAGGTCCAGTGATCCCGGTGTGGGAAGCAGCGGGGGACCAGGGGTGGAAGTTCTGGTAACTGGGGAGAGGCCACAAGAGTTTGGGGGTACCTTGGGGGCTGTCAGAGTCTAAGGTGGAGGCGGGACCCTAGAAGAATGCCATGACAATACCCTGGGGTCTTTGGGGTCAGCCACAGGAGGGGCACCTCAGTATCTGTGGGAAGAAAGGGGTTTCTAAAAATTGGGACTTCATGTGCAAGAGGCAGTGAGGTCAGTCTCTAGGTGAAGGAAGAACACCAGCGTCTGTGCTACGGGAGGCTTAGGAGCCCAGGGGTGAGCCCTGGGGTCTCTCGGCTGATGAAGCTGGGAGCAAGAATGGTCTGAGGTGGGGATGTGGGTCACACCTGTGAGACCTAGGGTATTACGAAGGCCCAAACTTGGCCTACTTCCTAGCCTTGGACAGAGGGAGTCTGGGTGGTGCTTGCTATTCAGAAGACACGCTTTCCACTCCCCGGAGTTATCCCTGACACTAATTGACACGTGGTGTTATCTTTGGCAACTAAAGACACTGCCAAGGCCAGCAGAATGGCAGTTGGCAGCATCTCTATCATGCCCCTGCTCAGCTTGCCCTGTAAGCCCAGTGCCCTCACAAAGCTCCGTGGCCTCCTGACCAATCAGATTGGCTAGATACCCCTCCCCCCACCCAAATAGTCAGGCCAGGCAGGAGCCCTTTAGCTTAAATGCTTCAGGCTGAAATAAGATCCCAGCTTTTTGTACAGGCTCCTCTGCAAACCTCGGTTGATGGGGGCTCATGTGCAGCCCCCTCCCTCTGTCCCAAGGCCAGGATCTTCATTCCCAGTTACCCTTTGTAGGTTCTGTATCATCTGAGGATCCAGTTTTGTGCAGAGTCAGAGTCTGCCCCTCATGCAAGCTGCAACCACAGTTCCTGTTCCAACTCCTGGGTTGAGGGGCAGTTCTGTCTCTCTGTGTCAAGATGATGCAGCATGTCAATGGTCACAGGGTGTTGGGCTCACCAGATTAATCGATCCTTAACACTGT
>NW_027402976.1:0-3101 GCF_003265705.2 Callorhinus ursinus
CATCTCCTCTTCTTCTAAACACACCAGCCCTATTGGATCAGGACCCTACCCCTATAACCTCATTTAACCTTAAGTACCTTCTTAAAGGCCCCATCCCCAAATAGAGTCACACTGGGGCTCAGGGCTTCAGCCTATGAATTTGGGGAGGACAAAGTTTAGTCTGCCACAAGTCCCAAGAGCAACCAGAAGCCAAGCCCCTTAGGTAGCATTCACTGTTTTCTCATTGATCAAAACGAGTCCTGTAGCCAAGCTCTGAGTTGGTGTGGGACGGGACTACCCACGTGCATGGATACAGGGAGGCATGAGCAACTGGGGAACCATGATGGGAACAACCCACCAGACGCCAGGCCAATTCTCTTGAACTACTATATATTCAAACCATTTTACTGTTTTTTTTAAAGATTTTATTTATTCATTTATTTGAGAGAGAGCGCGCGTACAGAGTGGGGGAGGGCAGAGGGAAAGAATCTCAAGCAGACACTGCACTGAGTGCAGAACCCAAAATGGGGCTCCATCTCACCACCCTGAAATCATGACCTCAGTGGAAATCAACAGCTGGCCACTTGACCGACTGAGTCACCCAGGGGCTCCTAAATCGTTTTATTTTAAACCAATGCAGTGGTAGTACTGACACTTACTATCTAACATTCAGTTGTGGTCTGCTGATTGTTCTAAGCAGATCATGGACACACCTTCTGCTTCCAATGGCTGGTTGAGGGGTGGGCATGGACCCAGTGCAGGACAAAATGGGAATGTTTGCTGGGGGTATTTGTAGGAAATACGATAAATACAGTACAATAGGGTGGAGCAAGATGGCGGAGGAGTAGGAAACCTGGATTTCGTCTGGTCTCAGTGATTCAGCTGGATAGTGATCAAACCATTCCGAACACCTACAAACTCAACAGGAGATCGAAGAAAAGAATGGCAACAACTCTGAACAGAAAAGCAACCACTTTCTGGAAGGTGGGACATGCGGAGAAGTGAATCCAAGGCGATATTCGGGAGGACAGATGGCGGGGGAGGGGGCCTCCGTCGGCCGCTTCTGCTGCGGAGCCCAAAATCGGAACTTTTAGAAGTCAGCTCCGCTGAGTGACGTCACTCCAGTGGCTAAGCGGGAGGTGGAACCCTCACGGGACAGAGTGGTCTCAGGATCCTCGGGTCACAAAAAGACCGGGGGTGCCCGAGTGTGGCAGAGCTCCCAGGTATTGGAGCGAGGAAGCCGGCTGCAAAGACGGAGCCAAGGCGTTGGCTCTCAGCTGGGGGTTCCCATAAACCGTGATCCGCTGCACAGTCGGGCCACTGCTCCTCCAGCAGGGACCCAACGAGCGGCAGATCTGGGGAGACTCTCCTTCCTCCCCGGGGAGGAGCGGCGCGGGAGTGCACCGCAGGGATCTGTTGGGTTTGGAAACTCCACACGGGGTCAGGTGCCAGAGATAAAAACGCTCCGTCACAGGCCGGGTGAGCACGGAGCGCGGCCGGAGACCAGGGAGACGGGAGTGACTGACTGCTTTTCTCTGGGGGCGCACTGAGGAGCGGCCCCGAGTTCTCAGCTCCTCCGGGGCAGAGATTTGGAGGCCGCCATTTTCACTCTCGTCCAACAAAGCTGTACGGAAAGCATGCAAGAAACAAAAGCTCCCCGAGAGTAAACCCGAGCAGATTACTTAGCCCTGATCAGAAAAGGGCAGGGCGATTCCACCTCAGACAAAGACATTTGGGAACCATGGCAACAGGTCCCTCCCCCAGAAGATCAGCAAAAACAGCCAGCCAAGACCAAGTTTACCGATCAGTGAGAATGGCAGAACTCCAGCACTAGGGGAATACTGCACATAGAATTCATGGCTTTTTTACCATGATTCTGTAGTCTTTCAATGTTAATTTTTTTAACTGTCTGTTTTTTTTTAATTTTACTTTTTCCCTTTTCCAGCCAACATCTTATCAATCCCTTTTTTAAAAAAAAATTTCTTTTTAATTTCTAGATTCATAATCTATCCATTCATAGTAGTTACCCTTATTTTTGGCATATATATATGTTCTCTCTTTAAAATTTTGAGATACAGTTTCTTCTAACAGATCAAAATATACCCTAAATATCTACTGTATGCCTTTGTTCTAGGCCCCTGCCTGATCACATTCTCTCCCCCTTTTTTCTTTCTTTCTTTTTTTTAATCCTCTTCTTTTTTCAAACAGCTTCTTATCAATTCCTTTTAAAAAATTTTTATATTTTCATCATTACAGTCATATTCCATCGCTTCATCGTATCAACCTTTGTACATATTTAAGTCCTTCTTTCTTTAAAATTTTGGAAGGCACATTCTTCTAATGGAAAAAAATACACCCAAAATCTAGTGTGTGGCACTGATCTATGCACCAGCCTGATCATATTTGATCATATTCTGTTTTGTTTTGTTCTCTTTTTGTTTTTATCTTTTTGTTTTTTTTTTTTTCACTGTTTCTTTTTTCTTTCTTTGCCTTTCTTTTCCCCTGGTTTCAGGTCTTCTCTGATTTGTTTTGAGTATACTTTCTGGGGACATTGTTACCCTATTAGCAATTTGTTCTCTCAATCATCTGTTCTCCTCTGGACAAAATGACAAGATGGAAAAAAATCAACAACAACAACCACAAAAAAAGAGGTAGTACCGTCTGCCAGGGACCTACTCAGTTACAGACATTAGTAAGATGTTGGACCTAGAGTTCAGAATCATGATTTTAAAGATACTAGCTGGGCTTGAAAAAAGCATGGAAGGTATTAGAGAAACCCTTTCTGGAGAAATGAAAGAACTACCATCTAACCAAGTCGAAATCAAAAAGGCTATTAATGAGGTGCAATCAAAAATGGGGGCACTAACTGCTAGGATAAATGAGGCAGAAGAGAGAATCAGCGATTCAGAAGACCAAATGATGGAAAATAAAGAAGCTGAGAAAAAGAGAGATAAACAACTACTGGATCACGAGGGCAGATTCGAGATATAAGCGATACAGTAAGACGAAACAACATTAGAATAATTGGGATCCCAGAAGAAGAAGAAAGAGAGAGGGGGGCAGAAGGTATGTTGGAGCAAATTATAACAGAGAACTTCCCTAATGTGGGGAAGGAAACAGGC
>NW_027402977.1:0-3100 GCF_003265705.2 Callorhinus ursinus
AGACCCAAAGACACCCCAACATTGAAAGTGAGGGGGTGGAAAACCATTTACCATGCTACCGGACACCAGAAGAAAGCTGGGGTGTCAATCCTTATTTCAGACAAATTAGATTTTAAAAACAAAGACTGTGATAAGAGATGAGGAAGGACACTATATCCTACTTAAAGGGTCTATCCAACAGGAAGATCTCACAATTGTAAATACCTATGCCCCGAACATGGGAGCAGCCAATTATATAAGGCAATCAATAACAAAAGCAAAGAAACATATCGACAACAATACAATAATAGTGGGGGACTTTAACACCCCCCTGACTGAAATGGACAGATCATCTAAGCAAAAGATCAACAAGGAAATAAAGACTTTAAATGACACACTGGACCAAATGGACTTCACAGACATATTCAGAACATTCCATCCCAAAGCAACGGAATACACATTCTTCTCTAGTGCCCATGGAACATTCTCCAGAATTGATCACATCCTAGGTCACAATCAGGTCTCAACCAGTACCAAAAGATTGGGATTATTCCCTGCATATTTTCAGACCACAGTGCTTTGAAACTAGAACTCAATCACAAGAGGAAAGTCGGAAAGAACTCAAATACATGGAGGCTAAAGAGGATCCTACTAAGGAATGAATGGGTCAACCAGGAAATTAAGGAAGAATTAAAAAATTCATGGAAACCAATGAAAATGAAAACACAACTGTTCAAAATCTTTGGGATACAGCAAAGGCAGTCCTGAGAGGAAAGTATATACCAATACAAGCCTTTCTCAAGAGACAAGAAAGTTCTCAAATACACAACCTAACCCTCCACCTAAAGGAGCTGGAGAAAGAACAGCAAAGAAAGCCTAAACCCAGCAGGAGAAGAGAAATAATAAAGACCAGAGCAGAAATCAATGAACTAGAAACCAAAAGAACAGTAGAACAGATCAACAAAACTAGGAGCTGGTTATTTGAAAGAATGAACAAGATGGATAAACCCCTGGTCAGACTTATCAAAAAGAAAAGAGAAAGGACCCACATCAACAAAATCATGAATGAAAGAGGAGAGATCATAACCAAGACCAAAGAAATACAAACAATTATAAGAACATATTATGAGCAACTCTATGCCAGCAAATTAGATAACCTGGAAGAAATGGGGGCACTCCTAGAGATGTATCCACTAACAAAATTGAACCAGGAAGAAGTAGAAAACCTGAACAGACCTATAACCACTAAGGAAATTGAAGCAGTCATCAAAAATCTCCCAACAAACAAAAGCCCAGGGCCAGATGGCTTCCCAGGGGAAATCTATCAGACACTTAAAGAAGAACTGATACCTATTCTCCGGAAACTGTTCCAAAAAATAGAAATGGAAGGAAAACTTCCAAACTCATTTTATGAGGCCACCATTACCTTGATCCCAAAACCAGACAAAGACGCCATCAAGAAGGAGAATTACAGACCAAGATCCTTGATGAACATGGATGCAAAAATTCTCACCAAAATCCTAGCCAATAGGATCCAACAGTACATTGAAAGGATTATTCACCACGACCAAGTGGGATTTATCCCTGGGCTGCAAGGCTGGTTCAACATCCGCAAATCAATCAACGTGATACAATACATTAACAAAAGAAAGAACAAGAATCATATGATCCTCTTAATAGATGCAGAAAAAGCATTTGACAAAGTACAGCATCCTTTCTTGATCAACACTCTTCAGAGTATAGGCATAGAGGGTACATACCTCAATATCATAAAAGCCATCTATGAGAAACCTACAGCCAATATCATTCTCAATGGGGAAAAGCTGAGAGCTTTTCCCCTAAGGTCAGGAACGCGGCAGGGATGTCCACTCTCACCACTGCTATTCAACATAGTACTAGAAGTCCTAGCCACAGCAATCAGACAACAAAAAGAAATCAAAGGCATCCAAATCGGCAAAGAGGAAATAAAACTCTCACTCTTTGCAGATGATATGATACTGTATGTGGAAAACCCAAAAGACTCCACCGCAAAACTGCTAGAACTCATACAGGAATTCAGTAAAGTGGCAGGATATAAAATCAATGCACAGAAATCAGTGGCATTCCTATACACCAACAACAAGACAGAAGAGAGACAAATCAAGGAGTCGATCCTATTTACAATTGCACCCAAAATCATAAGATACCTAGGAATAAATTTAACCAAAGAGGCAAAGGATCTGTACTCAGAAAACTATAAAATACTCATGAAAGAAATTGAAGAAGACACAAAGAAATGGAAAAACGTTCCATACTCATGGATTGGGAGAACCAACATTGTGAAGATGTCAATGCCTCCTAGAGCAATCTACACATTCAATGCAATCCCCATCAAAATACCATCCACTTTTTTCAAAGAAATGGAACAAATAATCCTAAAATTTGCATGGAACCAGAAAAGACCCCAAATAGCCAGAGGAATGTTGAAAAAGAAAAGCAAAGCTGGAGGCATCACAATTCCGGACTTCAAGCTCTATTACAAAGCTGTCATCATCAAGAGAGTATGGTACTGGCACAAAAACAGACACATAGATCAATGGAACAGAATCGAGAGCCCAGAAATGGACCCTCAACTCTATGGTCAACTCATCTTTGACAAAGCAGGAAAGAATGTCCAATGGCAAAAAGACAGTCTCTTCAACAAATGGTGTTGGGAAAATTGGACAGCCACATGCAGAAGAATGAAACTGGACCATTTCCTTACACCACACACAAAAATAGACTCCAAATGGTTGAAAGACCTAAACGTGAGACAGGAGTCCATCAAAATCCTAAAGGAGAACACAGGTAGCAACCTTTTCGACCTTAGCCGCAGCAACTTCTTCCTAGAAACATCGCCAAAGGCACGGGAAGCCAGGGCAAAAATGAACTATTGGGATTTCATCAAGATAAAAAGCTTTTGCACAGCAAAAGAAACAGTCCACAAAACCAAAAGACAACCGACAGAATGGGAGAAAATATTTGCAAATGACATATCAGATAAAGGGCTAGTATCCAAAATCTATAAAGAACTTATCAAACTCAACACCCAAAGAACAAATAATCCAATCAAGAAATGGGCAGAAGACATGAACAGACATTT
>NW_027402978.1:0-3100 GCF_003265705.2 Callorhinus ursinus
TTAAAGCTTTCTACTCTTGATATTGGAATGTAAGATCTTCAACTTTTTCTTCAAAAAATTTCCTAGCCAGGGGCGCCTGGGTGGTTCAGTTGGTTAAGCATCCGACTCTGTATTTTGGCTCAGGCCATGTGATCTCAGGGTCCTGAGATTGAGCCCCACGTGAGATTGGGATTCTCTCTCTCCCACACGCTCTCCTCTCTCCCCATCGCTAAAAAAAAAAAAAAAAAAATTCTTAGCCATTCTTTGCACTTTGCATTGCCAAAAACTTTATAAACACTTTCTCAATTTATAAACACACACACATTTAGAGTTTTTGTTTTGATTGCATTGAATCTGTATATCAATATGGAAATACCTGATATATTTATAATACTGTATCTTTATAGTATAAATATGATATATTCTATTATTATCTATGTAGTCTTCTTTTAATTTCCCTAATAATGGGTTAAAAAACTAACTTGAAAAGATACCTGCATAACCATGTTCATTGCAGCATTATTTATAACAGCCAAGATATGGAAATAATATATATATGTATATATATGTGTGTATACATATATACAATTCCACAGTATATACTGGAATATTATTCAGCCATAAAAATAATGAAATCTTGCCATTTGTGACAATACAGATGGACCTTGAGGGCATTATGCTAAGTGAAATATGTCTTAGACAAATATTATATGACCTCACTTATATGTGGAATCTTAAAAAACAAAATAAGACAAAAAAAGAAGCTCATAAATACAGAAAACAGACTGGTGGTTGCCAGAGGCAGGGAAGTGAGGGGTGGAAAACATGGGTGAAGGTGGTCAAAAGGTAAACTTTCAGTTATGTAATAAACAAGTCATGGAGAGGTAATGTAGAATGTACAGCATGGTGACTATAATTATAATTGTTAACTAGACATTGTGGTGAACATTTGCAGTATTTACAAGTATTGAAGCATTGTGTTGTATACCTGAAACCGATACAATGTTCTATGTCAATTATAACTCAGTTAAAAATACAAATATTCTTTATTTGTGGGATGCAGAGTATTTTTTATAGGTATTATAAAAAAATTACCACAGATTCCATGGCTTAAAATGCCACAAATCACAGTAATTGTCTTACAGTTTTGTAGTTCAGAAGTTCAGCTTAGGTCTCACTGAGCTAAAATCAAGGTGTTGAGAAGGCTGCTTCTCTTTTTGGAAGCTCTAGAAGAGAAACTTTCCTTGCTTTTCCTAGTATCTAGAAGCCCCTTTTCCTCCATCTTCAAAGAAAGCAATATTACTTCTGCCCTACTTCCTGTATTCAATTCCCTTCCGATTGTCCCTTTGGGCCTTCCTCTTCCACTTTTAAGAATCTCTGGGCTTACATTTGAGCCAGCTACATATTCTGGAATAATCTCCCTATTTTAAGGTCTACTGATGAGTTTCATCTGATAGTCATCTTAATCCCCCATGGCCACGTGACTTAACATAATCACAGAGGTTTAAGATGGGGACACCATTTGAGTGGCCATTTTTCTGCCCACCACAAGAAGCTTCAGAGTTTGTAAATTATGTTTGTTGAACTCACTATTCTCGATTAATTTAATCTCTAGATATATTGACAATAATAGATGCATTTAAACATCTCATTTTGTTTTGTTCATTTCTCCTTGCTTCTTAGTGAACATTTTACAGATTGAGGCTATATTGTAATATACATATATAATGCCTGTTTTCACATGTCCTGGTGGTTTGCAGCATGTTTCTGAGTGGAAGATTCCCTCTGGCTTTTCTCTTTCTTTTTTACTTCTTTTGTATGCTCATTCTTCCAGTTACCTCATCGTGTTCTCCTAAGCACTCTGTCCTGAGCCAAAGCTTAGTGGGTGGCTTCTGATCCTGGTTCAGCAATCATTGCATGGACATCACAGCTCCAGTTACTGGGATGGAAGGAAGATTGGTTCAGTTCCTTGGGGCAGAATGTGTCTCTAGCCTTTCACATCTCTAAGGAAACCACTTTCTATAAAGGTAATTCTAGAAAGTGGTTTGATGCCAGTTTTTGGATGTGTGTGTGTGTGTGTGTGTTTGTGTATGTGTGTGTGTTTAATTTCCGTTTTTGAGCAGGGACCCTATCCCCCATTCTTAGCCTCAAGTAGTGACCTTAGTTTTGATATGCTACATGAAAGAACTGGTCAAAATCTTACAAAGCTAAATATCTTTCTAGACTACTACTACCTTTTTCTAGATCTGGAACTCAGAATATTTATGGATTTGTGAACCCTTTGGCCCCAAATCCTTGTTTTATTTTTTCCTTGACCCACAAAAGTGTCATTAGTGTCTAGATATCACAATTCCACAATATTTATTTTCCTGGAGCCTAAAAACAAGTGTTTAATCAATTATTTGCCCCCATTTTTCTATTAGTTTAAAATGAGTGAGAAAGTTTCATTGGTACCGTTTTCTTCTCATAGATTAAAGACAAAGTACCTGTGTTCATTTCTAAAATGACTACTATCAAACTCTCAGCTCTCCTTCTCCACAAGGGTGATGCCTTTGCAGGGAATGCAATAGGGGAAGAGTTAAAGTGTTCAGAAAAGTCTTCCCCTGCCTTCCAGGACATCATATCTCTGACATCATCTGCCAAATTCTCAGCTTCCTACTGTTATTTCCTCAACAAATTTGGAGTTGCTTACAATTCCTTTGAGAACTACGTCAGGTCAATATAGAATGTCAAGGTGTCTTAGTGTCAGAACATGGGAAGACTAGAAGGCAGACATTGTGTTTCCTATGAAGAGAATGTGATTGAAAGATCCACAAGCAATGTGACTGCAGGCCAAAATAAAAGTCAATACTCTATAAGGAAAGTCAGTAAGCCAGATATTAAATGTAAAAAATACAAGTATAAAGTCTTTAGAAGAAAGCATAGGAGACCATTTTACAATCTTGAGTAGTTAAAGATGTTGAAAAAAAATTTTAGGCCCAAGATGGAGCTGCTCCTGTCCAGTTTGCCACATTAGCAAACTGAAATTTAGACAACTTTCATGTCCCTGTAAATGTTCTACTTGACCAGAAACACAGTATATCCAGTCAGCCAGGCTCCAAAAGCCAAGCCAGCTCTGGGC
>NW_027402979.1:0-3100 GCF_003265705.2 Callorhinus ursinus
TCGGTCTCTCCTTCACCTGCACCTCTTCCCACTCATCTGTTGTCTCTCTGTTTTAGAAGACATAACACTAGAAAGAATATGCTCAAGCCCTTTATCCTCCCCCCCCCAAAAAAAAACTGAAGGGGACAGACAATAAGAGGAAGATGAAATACTGATAAACAAATAGGAGTGGAGGAATGACCTGAAATCAGTAATAGAAACTACAAGGAAGAGGTAAGGAGGTGATATGGAAAAGACCCTCACTCACCTTTAAGTGGGTTCCCTGGAAGAAAAAAAATCAGCAGATATCCTGTGGAGGAATTTCTAACACCAACATAATTTCATTGTCCTTCCCTGAGTTTGTACTTACTGGGTCAGAGGAGAGAAGGAATAACCTTCCAAATCTGTCCTTCCTCAGCCCCTCACTCACCTCTCAAGCAGGCTATCAAAGCCCTTATCACTCTCAGCCCTCCTGTGGCTCTCTAGCTCAAACAGTAAGACTCAAACAGACAACAGCCTCTTCTCAGTAAAAGTGGAATGAAAGAAAGGAGACTTAAAGAGATGAGATGGTGGTGGGCATAGAACCAGCACCTGTGCATCCCAGCCCACCCACAGACACCAATCCACCTTCCACAAACTGCCCAGATTGTGGGCCTCCACAGAGGCCCAGATTGCCTCTGTCTCCCACTGCCAATGCAGGTACTTAACACTAAGCCTGGGCAAGGAGGGTGAAGCTGTTGACTCCCAGGGAAGTCCACACACTCCAGCTCTGGAATAGTAGGTCCCAAGCTTACAATTAAAGAAACCCAATCAGGGAGTTTGGGGACAGGACCAGAGAGGGGCCAGTTGGGATAGTGTGAGAAAACCTTGTCAAGGGCAGGAAGCTGCTCTTGGTGCTCTACCTCCAACTGCAGACACATTCCATACTTCCCCAGTAACTCTAAGGACCCTCACAGGGTCTCCATCTGTGACTGTCCCAGTAGTCTGCCTCTATACCATGCAATCCACACTTGTTCTTTACCTGTCCCATGAAGTCACTCTATATCTACTGAAGGCCCACGATACAGCACACTAGGTGAGACACTGTACTGGAATCAACGGTGGGGACTTAATACAATTTAGCCTTATGGGCATTAAAACCCAGTGGAGGGAAAGAAGAGTACCCACATTCAGAAGAGTCAGATGGTGGCAGGGAAATGGTTGTCATCCCAAAACTGTCAGACATTTCTCTAAACTCAGTGCCTTTCACATTTTACTGTGGATAGCCCTGTGGTCTACAGATATTATGCCGGTCTTCCCAGTGTAATCCTGGACAGCACTCTCTCGCCATCTGAAGAGTATCCCAGGTTGGATGAAAATTTTACAGTTGCTCTGTTTTTGGCCTTATATCATGGAAGCAGGTCACTTTTTAAAATGACCAATTCATTGGAAACCAGTGGGCAAAATGGCCAATTTATCTTTTGTTTTGAGTCTTCAGTTTTATTTGACTGGTTTTCATTTTATTTTCGCAATAGTAAAACAAATGTTTTACCTGCCATACAAAGCTCTTGGGGCTTCAATTGGAGACTGATGCACAGAGAAGAGAGAATGAATCAGAGGGCTAAGAGAAGGGGGATTGATGGGAGATGTTAGAAGACACAGGGAGATGGAGACAGAGGCACCCAGAAAAATAGGTTTTCTGCCAAACGTTCCAGGCACAGCAACCTGGCTTTTGAAGAAACTCCCTATAGCCATCTTACACTCTTCTGTTCCAGCTTCCTTTTCTACTTAATCTGATACCCAGTAATCTCTCTGGTTCCAATATTTAACTGAAGAATTACCACCTCCACATTCTCGTTCAAGTTATTGTTCCATTGGAACTTAGTTTGCCAGCTTTGTATTTCCTATTGAAACTTAATTCATTCTATAAAGCTCATCTAAAGTTCATTGTTATTATTCTCACCTCCCACAGATTTGACACACATCCACTTCAGCCTATGTAAGTCCCTTTAGACTATTGTCTGTAAAATTTGCAATTGTATTTGTCATGTAAAATCTGTTATATTACCATTTATCGAAAACACATAGTGATTGGATGAAACTTGATTGGTTACCAAAAAAAAGAGCTTTACTTTAAGCTAGGACAACCTCCATACCTGGGATCTTCTTGCCCACCGCTTGATGGATATCAGGTTGATTGCAGAGCTGTCTGGTCAGCTTTGGGTGTAAGTCCCACCCTACTTAGCTAATCAAGACTGGCTTTCAGTAGGCTATGATCCAGCCTTATTCAAGTCACGACTTAAATCTTCCATTTAATTCAGAACCTATCTGATCACCTCTGCCTAGCTCAGGCCTGACAGGGCTTAGGGACCCACCATGGGGAAGAGGGCAAGAGTCTTTCCTTTCACTATTTCTCCTGCTTCTGTCATTTTGATTCTTGTGTTTCACTCTTCCTTCCTTGGTTTGCTGGGTTTGGAAGAAGTATCATCGATGTGGGTCATTGGGGGCAATCTGTTGAGGACTATAAGTTTCTTCTGTATTGAGATATCCAAAGTCTAATGTGTGATCTTTCTGTTTGCCTATATATCTTCCATCATCTATCTATCTACTTACCTATAATCTATCCATCATCTATCTATCATCTTTCTATCATCTGTCATCTCTGCCTGTTGGGCTAAAAGGCAACAAGGAGTCACCTTGTCCCCAAAATAATATTGTAGAGACAAGGTGAATTCTTTCATGGTGTTTTTTCTAGGAAAACAATGAAGCCATTAACTATACAGAGAGAAATAAATTTAGAGAGCAAAAAATGAGCATGAGAGATGCTAGGATAGTTTCTTTAGTCGTTTGCACTTTACAATAATCATTGAACAATATTTATTGAGGACTTAATATATGCCAGGCACTCTTCTAGAAGCCAGTTATCCTGCCATGAGCAAAAGTGACATCAGGAATATAGGTTTCATTGGTAAATCAGAAAACTGTCCTGTGGGGTCTTTGCATTTCCTCTTTGCAGGGAAGTGAAGTAGAGGTGAATACACTCCTCACAAATGTATCCTAGATACTACTCTCACCCATTTTTGGAGAACATCTTTGTCATTTATAAGTACCTGAAGATATTCACTGTCCCTCACAGGAAAGA
>NW_027402980.1:0-3099 GCF_003265705.2 Callorhinus ursinus
GAGTCTATTTTGTGTGTGGTGTAAGGAAATGGTCCAGTTTCATTCTTTTGCATGTGGCTGTCCAATTTTCCCAACACCATTTGTTGAAGAGACTGTGTTTTTTCCATTGGACATTCTATCCTGCTTTGTTGAAGATGAGTTGACCATAGAGTTGAGGGTCCATTTCTGGGCTCTCGATTCTGTTCCATTGATCTATGTGTCTGTTTTTGTGCCAGGACCATACTGTCTTGATGATGACAGCTTTGTAATAGAGCTGGAAGTCCGGAATTGTGATGCCACTGGCTTTCCTTTTCTTTTTCAATATTCCTCTGGCTATTCGGGGTCTCTTCTGGTTCCATACAGATTTTAGGATGATTTGTTCCATTTCTTTGAAAAAAGTGGATGGTATTTTGATGGGGATTGCATTGAATGTGTAGATTGCTCTAGGTAGCATTGACATCTGCACAATGTTTGTTCTTCCAATCCATGAGCATGGAACATTTTTCCATTTCTTTGTCTTCTTCAATTTCTTTCATGAGTATTTTATAGTTTTCTGAGTACAATTCCTTTGCCTCTTTGGTTCGATTTATTCCTAGGTATCTTATAGTTTTGGGTGCAATTGTAAATGGGATCGACTCCTTGATTTGTCTCTCTTCTGTCTTGTTGGTGGTGTATAGGAATGCCACAAAGTTCTTTGCATTGATTTTATATCCTGCTACTTTACTGAATTCCTGCATGAGTTCTAGCAGTTTTGGGGTGGAGTCTTTTGGGTTTTCCACATAAAGTATCATATCAACTGCCAAGAGTGAGAGTTTGACTTCCTTTTGCCGATTTGGATGCCTTTGATTTCTTTTTGTTATCTCATTGCTGTGGCTAGGATGTCTAATACTATGTTGAATAGCAATGGTGAGAGTGGACATCCCTGCCGCGTTCCTGACCTTAGGGGAAAAGCTCTCAGCCTTTCCCCATTGAGAATGATATTCGCAGGAGGTTTTTCATAGATGGCTTTTATGATACTGAGGTATGTACCCTCTATCCCTATACTCTGAAGAGTTTTGATCAGGAAACGATGCTGTACTTTGTCAAATGCTTTTTCTGCATCTATTGAGAGGATTATAGGATTCTTCTTCTTTCTTCTGTTAATGTATTGTATCACGTTGATTGATTTGCGGATGTACAACCAACCTTGCAGCCCAGGGATAAATCCCACTTGGTCATGGTGAATAATCCTTTTAATGTACCGTTGGATCCTATTGGCTATTATTTTGGTGGGAATTTTTGCATCCATGTTCATCAAGGATATTGGTCTGTAATTCTCCTTTCTGATGGGGTCTTTGTCCAGTTGTGGGATGAAGGTAATGGTGGCCTCATAAAATTAGTTTGGAACTTTTCCTTCCATTTCTATTTTTTGGAACAGTTTCAGGAGACTAGGTATTAATTCTTCTTTAAATGTTTGGTAGAATTCCCCTGGGAAGCCATCTGGCCCTGGGCTTTTGTTTCTTGGGAGATTTTTGATGACTGCTTCAATTTCCTTAGTGGTTATAGCTCTGTTTAGGTTTTCTATTTCTTCCTGGTTCAGTTTTGATAGTTGATACATCTCTAGGAATGCACCCATTTCTTCCAGGTTATCTAATTTGCTGGCATAGAGTTGCTCATAATATGTTCTTATAATTGTTTGTATTTCTTTGGTGTTGGTTGTGATCTCTACTCTTTCATTCATGATTTTGTTGATTTGGGTCATTTCTCTTTTCTTTTTGTAAGTCTGGCCGGAGGTTTATCAATCTTGTTAATTCCTTCAAGGAACCAGCTCCTAGTTTCGTTGATCTGTTCTACTGTTCTTTTGGTTTCTATTTCATTGATTTCTGCTCTGATCTTTATGATTTCTCTTCTCCTGCTGGGTTTAGGCTTTATTTGCTGTTCTTTGTCCAGCTCCTTTAGGTGTAGGGTTAGTTTGTGTATTTGAGACTTTCTTGTTTCTTGAGAAAGGCTTGTATTGCTATATACTTTCCTCTCAGGACTGCCTTTGCTGTATCCCAAAGATTTTGAACAGTTGTGTTTTCATTTTCTTTGGTTTCCATAATTTTTTTTTTAATTCTTCTTTTATTTCCTGGTTGACCCATTCATTCTTTAGTAGGATGCCCTTTAGGCTCCATGTATTTGAGTTCTTTCCGACTTTCCTCTTGTGATTGAGTTCTAGTTTCAAAGCATGTGGTCTGAAAATATGCAGGGAATAATCCCAATCTTTTGGTACCTGTGGAGACCTGATTTGTGACCTAGGATGTGATCAATTCTGGAGAAAGTTCCATGGGCACTAGAAAAGAATATGTATTCCGTTGCTTTGGGATGGAATGTTCTGAATATGTCTGTGAAGTCCATTTGGTCCAGTGTGTCATTTAAAGTCTTTATTTCCTTGTTGATCTTTTGCTTAGATGATCTGTCCATTTCAGTCAGGGAGGTGTAAAGTCCCCCACTTTATTGTATTGTTGTCAATGTGTTTCTTTGTTTTTGGCATTAATTGCCTTATATAATTGGCTGCTCCCATGTTAGGTGCATAGATATTTACAATTATTAGATCTTCTTGTTGGATAGACCCTTTAAGTAGGATATAGTGTCCTTCCTCATCTCTTATTACAGTCTTTGTTTTAAAATCTAATTTGTCTGATATAAGGATTGCCACCCCAACTTTATTTTGGTGTCCATTAGCATGGTAAATAGTTTTGCACCCTCTCACTTTCAATCTGGGGGTGTCTTTTGGTCTAAAATGAGTCCCTTGCAGATTGCATATCAATGGAACCTGATTTTTTTTCCAATCTGATAGCCTGTGTTGTTTGATTGGGGCATTGAGCCCATTTACATTCAGGGTAACTATTGAAAGATATGAATTTAATGCCCTTGTATTGCCTGTAAGGTGACTGTTACTACTTATTGTCTGTGTTCCTTTCTGATCTATTCTGCTTTTAGGCTCTCTCATTGCTTAGAAGACACCTTTCAATATTTCTTGTAGAGTTGGTTTCGTGTTTGCAAATTCCATTAGTTTTTGTTTGTCCTGGAAGCTTTTTATCTCTCCTATTTTAATGACAGCCTAGCTGGATATAGTATTCTTGGCTGCATATTTTTCTC
>NW_027402981.1:0-3098 GCF_003265705.2 Callorhinus ursinus
ATGACAAGACGGAAAATATCACCTGAGAAAAAAGAACAAGAGGCAGTATCGACTACCAGGGACCTAATCAGTATGGACATTAGTAAGATGTTGGAACTAGAGTTCAGAATGACGATTTTAAAAATACTAGCTGGGCTTGGAAAAAGCATGGAAGTTATTAGAGAAACGCTTTCTGGAGAAATAAAAGAACTAAAATCCACCCAGGTCGAAATCAAAAAGGCTATTAATGAGGTGCAATAAAAAATGGAGTCTCTAACTGCTAGGATAAATGAGGCAGAAGAGAGAATTAGTGATATAGAAGCCCAAATGATGGAAAATAAACAAGCCCCGAGAAAAGGAGAGATAAACAACTACTGGATCACGAGGGCAGAATTTGAGAGATAAGTGATACCATAAGATGAAACAATATTTGAATAACTGGGATCCCAGAAGAAGAAGAAAGAGAGAGAGGGGCAGAAGGTATATTGCAGCAAATTATAGCAGAGAACTTCCCTAATTTGGAGAAAGAAAATGCATCAAAATCCAGGAGGCACAGAGAACCCCCCTCAAAATCAATAAAAATGGGTCAACACCCTGACCCATTTTTTTAAAGATTTTATTTAATTATTCGACAGAGACAGAGACAGTGAGAGCAGAGACACAAGCAGGGGGAGTGGGAGAAGGAGAACCAGGCTTCCCGCTGAGCAGGGAGCCCGATGTGGAACTCAATCCCAGGACTGTGGGATCATGACCTCAGCCGAAGGCAGCCGCTTAATGACTGACCCACCCAGGTGCCCCCGACCCATTTTTAATAGTAAAACTTACGAGTCTCAGAGACAAAGAGAAAATCCTGAAAGCAGCTCGGGAGAAGAGATCTGTAACCTACAATGAGAGAAACATTAGATTGGCAACAGACCTATCCACAGAGACCTGGCAGACCAGAAAGGACTGGCATGATATTTTCAGAACACTAAATGAGAAAAATATGCAGCCAAGAATACTGTATCCAGCTAGGTTGTCACTGAAACTAGAAGGAGAGATAAAAAGCTTCCAGGACAAACAAAACTAAAAGAAATTACAAACAACAAACCAGCCCTACAAAAAATATTGAAAGAGGTCCTCTAAGCAAAGAGAGAGCCTAAAAGTAACATAGACCAGGAAGGAACAGAGACAATATACAGTAAGAGTCACATTACAGGCAATAGAGTGGCACTAAATTCATACCTTTCAATAGTTACCCTGAATGTAAAAGGGCTAAATCCCCCAATCAAAGGACACAGGCTATAAGATTGGATAAAAAAAACAAGACCCATCGATATGCTGTCTGCAAGAGACTTATTTTAGACCCAAAGACACCCCCAGATTGAAAGTGAGGGGGTGGAAAACAGTTTACCATGCTAACGGATGCCAAAAGAAAGCTGGGGTGGCAATCCTTATATCAGACAAATTAGATTTTAAAACAAAGACTCTAATAAGAGATGAAGAAGGACACTATATCCTACTTAAAGGGTCTATCCAACAAGAAGATCTAACAATTGTAAATATCTATGCCCCTAACCTGGGAGCAGCCAATTATATAAGGCAATTAATAAATAAAGCAAAGAAACACATTGACAAAAATACAATAATAATGGGGGACAATAACACCTCCTTCACTGAAATGGACAGATCATCTAAGCAAAAGATCAACAAGGAAATAAAGACTTTAAATGACACACTGGACCAAATGGACTTCACAGAGGTATTCAGAACATTCCATCCCAAAGCAACAGAATACACATTCTTCTCTAGTGCCCATGGAACATGCTGCAGAATAGATCACATCCTAGGTCACAAATCAGGTCTCAACCAGTATGAAAAGATTGGGATTATTCCCTGCATATTTTCCGACCACAATGCTTTGAAATCAGAACTCAATCACAAGAGGATAGTCGGAAGGAACTCAAATACATGGAGGCTAAAGAGCATCCTACTAAAGAATGAAAGGGTCAACGGAAATTAAAGAAGAATTAATGGAAATAAATGAAAATGAAAACAGAACTATTCAATATCTTTGGGATGCAGCAAAGGCAGTCCTACGAGGAAATTATATGGAAATACAAGCCTTTCTCAAGAAACAAGAAAGGTCTCTAATACACAACCTAACACTGCACCTAAAGCAGATAGAGAAAGAACAGCAAATAAAGCCTAAACCCAACAGGAAAAGAAAAATGATAAAGATCAGAGCAGAAATCAATGAAATAGAAACCAAAAGAACATTAGAACAGATCAATGAAACTAGGAGCTGGTTCTTTGAAAGAATTAACAAGATTGATAAACCCCTGGCCAGAGTTAGCAAAAAGAAAAGAGAAATAACCCAAATAAATAAAATCATGAATGAAAGAGGAGGGATCACAACCAACACCAAAGAAATACAAACAATTATAAGAACATTTTATGAGCAACTATATGCTAGGAAATCAGATAATCTGGAAGAAATGGATCTATTCCTAAAGATGTATAGACTACCAAAACTGAAACAGGAAGAAATAGAAAACCTGAACAGACCTATAACCACTAAGGAAATTGAAGCAGTCATCAAAAATCTCCCAACAAACAAAAGCCCAGGTCCCAATGGCTTGGGAGGGGAATTCTACCAAACATTTAAAGAAGAATTAATATCTATTCTTCTGAAACTGTTCCAAAAAATAGAAATGGAAGGAAAACTTCCAAACTCATTTTATGAGGCCACCATTACCTTGATCCCAAAACCAGACAAAGACCCCATCGAAAAAGAGAATTACAGACCAATATCCCTTGTGAACATGGATATAAAAACTCTCACCAAAGTACTATCCAATAGAATGCAACAGTACATTAAAAGGATTATTCACCACGACCAAGTGGGATTTATCCCTGGGCTGCAAGGTTGCTTCAACATCCGCAAATCAATCAATGTGATACAATACATTAATAAAAGAAAGAACAAGAACCATATGATCCTCTCAATAGATATAGAAAAAGCATTTGACAATGTACAGTATCTATTCTTGATCAAAATTCTTCACAATATAAGGATAGAGGGTATATATTTCAATATCATAAAAGCCATCTATGAAAAACCCACAGCGAATATCATT
>NW_027402982.1:0-3098 GCF_003265705.2 Callorhinus ursinus
GGTTTGAAATATTACACAATATGCTTTCTTGAACAGCAAAGAGGTGAAATAAGTTATTAGGAAAGGAAATCTGTTTATCCTGTAGCGTGTATTACCTGTAGAGCAGCCTATAAGAGAAGGGAAAAAGATCAAGAAACACTGCCTTGACTAAAAAATAATCTGACTTTACTTCTAGAACACAAATATCCAACACCGAAGAAAATCACATTACTAAGAATAAGGAGTAAATACAATCTAAATTATTTACTCAAACAGAAGGTCTACTTTTTGCGTATTGACATAATTCTAATCTAACATTATTTTATGTGCACTCTATGAAGGAAACCTTATTATAATTTAAAACTTGGGGCGCCTGGGTGGCTCAGTCGTTAAGCATCTGCCTTTGGCTCAGGTCATGATCCCAGGGTCCTGGGATGGAGCCCCGCATGGGGGTCCCCGCTCAGCGGGAAGCCTGCTTCTCCCTCTCCCACTCCCCAGCTTGTGTTCCCTCTCTCGCTATGTCTCTCTCTGTCAAATAAATAAATAAAATCTTTAAAAAGATAAAAAAAATTAAAATAAAAAAAATTAAAAAATAAAAAAAAGCCCATCTAGATGCCCTGAAACAAATATTTACTATCATTTTTCTGCAAGCTCATTATATATTAATCATGAATAATTCTGCATTTGAATGAGAAATGAAATACTTAAAAATAATTTGAGATTATACACGGAAATGGAGACTACCTTGACTGCCATTCATGTAACAGTTTCATTTCCTTATAGAATGTACATGGAAAGGTATAAAGTGTCTCCACCGTTAATGTGACATAGGAAAGAGGCTGGGGTTGGGATAAAGGTCACTCTAACCTGGCAGTCCTTCTCCCATCGGGGGCTGCTGTGGCACTCAGACTCCACACTGGATACGACGGTGTGGGACTGGCTGCTGGCACTGGATGTAGCCAGCCTTCTCCTGGACTGCGGGAGGTTAGACGTTAGGCACTTCACAGGCATCCCGGGATTGGAGGCAACTGTTGCAAGACCTGTATGTATCGGAGCTTATGTCACATCTGGCTGAGTTCCTCACCAAACCTGAATCTTCCCAGATAATTAGGCAAAGTATTAAGTATTGTACATCAGAGCTCTGTCTGTGTAAACATTATCCGATCCGCCAGGATGGCTCAGGTGTTTTGGACATACAAGTACTGTTGTGAACGTTTATGGAGAAAAAAGCAAACCCTCAACATTCACAGGTGAAAATCAGGACAAAAGAACTAAGCTGTAATTAGGAGGAAACCCATTATCCACTTTGAAACTCTTCTTGATAAAGGAGCATTATTGATATGCTATATCCAGATATGATATAAGATAGGAATGTGACTAAATTTACTCAGTTCAATTCGTATTTAATTAAAACCATAGCTTTAGGGGCACCTGGGTGGCACAACCAGTTAAGGATCTGACTCAGGTTTCCACTCAGGTCGTGATGTCCGGGTCATGAAATGGATCCTCGCATCGGGCTCCAGGCTTAGGATGGAGTCTGCCTGAGATGCTCTCTCCGTCTCCCTCCCATTCCCGCCTGTGCTCTCTCGCTCTCTCTCAAATAAAAAACATAGCTTTTTTCTAATGTTGAGGCTTATGTGCTCACAAGCGTGAATTATCTACATCCACGAGGGATATTTTATACGACTGGGTAAAACAAGTAACAGTGAATTGGCTAACAGCAAGCCAGTACAAGAAAGCAGCATCACCTACATGATACATGTTTGTCTCTCATAGACTCATGCTAAAAACTGTTGTTCCTGAACTTATGAGACACAATAGGCTTTTACTAAAGATCATATGTGCATATACAGATTTTCTATGTATATAAAAAGATATGTATATCTTGCCTTTTCTTTCCCAAAGAAGGTGAACTCGTGACTTTAATCTCAAGTAAATTCTTACAATTTTTTGATTTAATGAATCTTGGAACTTTAAAACTAGAAACAGAATTTCAATGGCCATCTAAAGCAACTTTATTTTTGGTACATAAACCCTCTCAATGAAATTCCTCACTCATTGGACACTGACCTTGATATGTGACTAAACTGCTCAGCTTGTCCCTCCCCCCCGCCCCAGTAATGTGGAAATTTGTGTCTACCCCAATGCCATGTGCGCACTGTGTATTTGCTAAAGAGTTCTCTCTGGATCAGTGATATAATCAGACCATTCCTTTCTTTGGAACTTTTGTGTTTTTTATTTTATTTTTTAAAGATTTTATTTATTTATTGGACAGAGAGAGAGAGAGAGAGCGAGCACAAGCAGGGGCAGAGGGAGAGGGAGAAGCAGGCTCCTCATTGAGCAGGGAGCCCAATGCGGAACTCGATCCCAGGACCGTGGGATCACGACTGGAGCCTAAGGAAGATGCTTAACCATCTGAGCCACCAGGCGTCCCTCTTTGGAACTTTTGAGGACTCCCCTTTTTCTACAGCTTAAATTCTAGGTTCCCTGTAATGACACTTAATCCTTCCCCATCTACCTGCTAAGCTTCCCTTCCCCTTGCACATGCTTCCCATTCTCACAAAACACGTTTAGTCCCCATTGTCTGAAGATGGAATACTTCCAAGTGTCTGTGCCTTTGTTCATGCCTCTATCTGAAATGCTTTTCCAGTACACTTGGAGCTACTGTTATATCTTCATTGAGAACCATTCCTTATTTTCCCAGTTAGCATTTAACACTTTCTGTGTTGCATCACAGTATCCTTCTTGCGATTTTATTTTAGAGGATTGCTATTGTTATCCCTTTACACATGTAATCAACACAGAATTACAAGTTCTTCTGAGGCAAGGACCTCTCTTATTCATCTTGATATCCACTTGGCGACCAGCAGTGCCTTGCCCTGATTTACTTCTGACTAGATTTAAAAAACAACTAAGGGAGATGCCATTACTTTCATTTAAGAATAAGGCTGTAGTAGCAACTGCATATTCTGTATTTTAGTACTTTTTATTTGTCAAAGCTATTTATGTTTTTCAGCCATTTTGATTTCCACAGAAGTGATTTTGACAGAGAAATAAGACTCACTGACTTTGGAAGAAAGGGTCAGTGGACAGATAATTATAGTTGCAATCAGGACTTG
>NW_027402983.1:0-3097 GCF_003265705.2 Callorhinus ursinus
TGTCGGGAGCCATGAGCAACAAAGGGGTTAATCGGGTAGAGCAAAGGCTCCCTGATCCCTTTGAACCATGGCCACCTAACTGCCCCCATACAAGAACATGTTGTACTGGCTAGCCTGAGTTGTTTATAGGCCAAGAAGACCACAGTGTTACTGATAGACCCTGAAAGATAGCGCACCTGGCCCTTTAAGGGCATAACGCGTAAACAAAACTGGGAAGAAACTATGCCCTTGAGGAATCTGGCCTTGAATTAGAAACACGGGACGGAGCCAGGAGAAGGGCAGGGAGGAACCTGTGGAACTTGTTTATGTCTTATTGTTATATAACCTAAGCCTATATAAAGTGTGTGAGAAAGAATAAAGTTGTTGCTCGCGGCATCCCCGTGGGCAACCCTCCTGTTCCCATACTTTTATGTTTCATTCTCTTACCCTCACCCCTGTTCGACCTTGCACGCGGGCCGTGGCAAGTGGCGCCCGAACAGGGACCTGAGCACATGAAAGAGGATCCTGGACACTGACGTCGCAAGCATTCAGGTAAGAGAACCGGTCGTTTAACCGGCACGACAGGAGTAAGAAATTATGGGACAAAGTCAGTCCGCTAGTCATGCATATTTTCTGCGGACCCTGCAGATTTTATTGGCAGAGAGAGGGCATAAGGTGTCTTCCTCCACACTGCAGGAATTTTTCAGGAACATAAAAGATTTGTGCCCTTGGTTCCCACTAGAAGGGACAACAAACCCAGAGGATTGGAGACGGGTGGGCCAAGAGATGAAAAATCAAATAAAGTTGCGGGGCTCCGGTGCCTTGCCGCCCAATACAATGGGCCTTTGGTCTCATATTTGTGAAATCCTGGAGCCACAACAAAAAATTGAGCTGATATCTTTAAAATCATGGGTTAAAGATGAGGAAAAAGATCTTATTAAAGTACCCCTGACTCCCACTGGGGTATCCTCTTTTGAGATCCTGGGCAATGATGCTAACATACCCACCCAGGATCCTTTCCCTCCTCCACCACCTCCTATACCCTTGGCGGGGAAAGCCCCTAAGGCTCAGAGTGGTGGGGATGAATTTGGCGATGATGATGTTTATCTTGATGATGACCCCATTCTGACTATGCCCACATCGTTGAAATCGGTCCTGCCTGCAGTCACAACCTCTGGTCAAGGGATTAATTCCGTGACTAAGTGCACTCAAACTAGCACGCTGCAGGCTTTTCCCACTATGACCAATCAACAGAGCGCTGCCAAGTCCTCTGTATCCAACATTAGCCCTTTACAGAGAACTTTACTAACAGCGCAGCAAGCGGGAGAGGACGTGGGAGAGTTTAATGCCTACCCAGTAACCTTACAGGGAGGCCAACGGACATATACTGCCTTAAATTTTAAAATGTTAAAAGACTTAAAGGCTGCCTGTAGTCAGTACGGGGCCACTGCTCCCTTTACCCTATCCATGATAGAGAACCTTACCAGAGAAGCTCTTTGCCCGGGAGATTGGAAGGTTGTTGCCCGGGCTTGCCTTAATGGGGGAGATTATTTGTTGTGGAAGGCCGAATTTGAAGAAAAGTGTAACAATCTGGCTATCTATAACAGAAGGACCCAAATCCCTGTCACATATGAGATGTTGGCTGGTACTGGAGCTTATTATGAAGTGGGTAACCAAATACATTTCCCTGAGATTGCCTATGTTCAAATCAATGAGGCTGTTTTGACTGCATGGAAAAAGTTACCGACCACTGGCACAAGGACAGAGGAATTATCTAAAATAAGACAGGGGCCCGATAAACGCTATCAAGACTTTGTTTCACGGCTATTACAAGCCGTAAGTAGAATTGTTGTAGATGGGGAGACAGGAACTATTATAGTGAAGCAGCTAGCCTTTGAGAATGCCAATTCAGCATGCCAAGCGGCCATAAGGCCTTGGAAGTCCACGGGCACCCTTGAGGATTTTTTGCGGCTGTGTGCAGACATTGGTCCCAGTTATGTACAAGGGGTGACTTTAGCAGCAGCCCTTCGAGGAATTCCTCCGCAGCAGCTACATACACAACTTCTTAAAAAACAAAAGGGAAAGTTCCCAATGAATTCTAAAGCTCGCATGCCCTGCTTTCTATGCGGGGAACTTGGACACTTTCGTAATGAGTGCCCTAAGGGCTCAAGACAAGCCCCATCTTTCAACTTTCCCTCGGGGAACCCCCCTAATAAGCCACAGCCACCTTCTGTGTGTCCCAGGTGTATGCGGGGACGGCACTGGGCCAATGAGTGTCGATCAAAAACTGACCGCCTTGGCCGCCCCCTGCAGCAGGGAAACTCCCAACGGGGCTTCCCGCAGCCCCACCAAACAATAGCGGCAATGCTCTCCCCCTCATCTCTGAGGTCAGAGCCAACACGGCAGACCTCCCTGGGATTGAATCCCTTCACCGAGGCACCCCAGCCAGTGCAGGATTAGATCTGGCCCCAAACAGCTCTGTTTATTTAGAAGCTGGCATGCCCCCTCAACCAATAAGTACAGGGATATGGGGACCTCTCCCCCCAAACACATGGGGCTTACTATTAAGTAGATCTAGTTAGACCCTGAAGGGCTTAATAGTATATCCAGGATTTTGTGCAAATTTTCACATCACTCATACAACAGGTATTCCTTATAATTCTCAAGGTCAGGCCATTGTCGAAAGAGCCCATTCCACCCTCAAAATGTACCTCAAAAAACTAAAAGAGGGGGAAATACTACAGGGGAAAATAAAATATTCACCTCACTTACACCTTTCATTAGTACTCTTTGTTTTAAATTTTTTGAATGTTGACTCGGTTGGCCGCACTGCCGCCGAACGTTTTTGGCAGCCTGAGCAGGCTCCCCTCCTCTATGCAAAGTGGCGTGACCCCGCCACCGCGGAGTGGAGGGGACCTGACCCGGTCCTACGCCAGGGCCGAGGATGCGCTTGTGTCTTTCCCCAGGATGAGGAGACGCCACGCTGGCTCCCGCTCCGATGCGTCCGCATTGTCCGTGATGGTTTGCAGAATGAGGCGGCTCCAGATCCGCTCTGGGAGGACGAGGAGACGCCCCGCCTTGGATCAGAGGAAAATAATATGCGGAGGCATCAAAGCCC
>NW_027402984.1:0-3097 GCF_003265705.2 Callorhinus ursinus
TGTCGGGAGCCATGAGCAACAAAGGGGTTAATCGGGTAGAGCAAAGGCTCCCTGATCCCTTTGAACCATGGCCACCTAACTGCCCCCATACAAGAACATGTTGTACTGGCTAGCCTGAGTTGTTTATAGGCCAAGAAGACCACAGTGTTACTGATAGACCCTGAAAGATAGCGCACCTGGCCCTTTAAGGGCATAACGCGTAAACAAAACTGGGAAGAAACTATGCCCTTGAGGAATCTGGCCTTGAATTAGAAACACGGGACGGAGCCAGGAGAAGGGCAGGGAGGAACCTGTGGAACTTGTTTATGTCTTATTGTTATATAACCTAAGCCTATATAAAGTGTGTGAGAAAGAATAAAGTTGTTGCTCGCGGCATCCCCGTGGGCAACCCTCCTGTTCCCATACTTTTATGTTTCATTCTCTTACCCTCACCCCTGTTCGACCTTGCACGCGGGCCGTGGCAAGTGGCGCCCGAACAGGGACCTGAGCACATGAAAGAGGATCCTGGACACTGACGTCGCAAGCATTCAGGTAAGAGAACCGGTCGTTTAACCGGCACGACAGGAGTAAGAAATTATGGGACAAAGTCAGTCCGCTAGTCATGCATATTTTCTGCGGACCCTGCAGATTTTATTGGCAGAGAGAGGGCATAAGGTGTCTTCCTCCACACTGCAGGAATTTTTCAGGAACATAAAAGATTTGTGCCCTTGGTTCCCACTAGAAGGGACAACAAACCCAGAGGATTGGAGACGGGTGGGCCAAGAGATGAAAAATCAAATAAAGTTGCGGGGCTCCGGTGCCTTGCCGCCCAATACAATGGGCCTTTGGTCTCATATTTGTGAAATCCTGGAGCCACAACAAAAAATTGAGCTGATATCTTTAAAATCATGGGTTAAAGATGAGGAAAAAGATCTTATTAAAGTACCCCTGACTCCCACTGGGGTATCCTCTTTTGAGATCCTGGGCAATGATGCTAACATACCCACCCAGGATCCTTTCCCTCCTCCACCACCTCCTATACCCTTGGCGGGGAAAGCCCCTAAGGCTCAGAGTGGTGGGGATGAATTTGGCGATGATGATGTTTATCTTGATGATGACCCCATTCTGACTATGCCCACATCGTTGAAATCGGTCCTGCCTGCAGTCACAACCTCTGGTCAAGGGATTAATTCCGTGACTAAGTGCACTCAAACTAGCACGCTGCAGGCTTTTCCCACTATGACCAATCAACAGAGCGCTGCCAAGTCCTCTGTATCCAACATTAGCCCTTTACAGAGAACTTTACTAACAGCGCAGCAAGCGGGAGAGGACGTGGGAGAGTTTAATGCCTACCCAGTAACCTTACAGGGAGGCCAACGGACATATACTGCCTTAAATTTTAAAATGTTAAAAGACTTAAAGGCTGCCTGTAGTCAGTACGGGGCCACTGCTCCCTTTACCCTATCCATGATAGAGAACCTTACCAGAGAAGCTCTTTGCCCGGGAGATTGGAAGGTTGTTGCCCGGGCTTGCCTTAATGGGGGAGATTATTTGTTGTGGAAGGCCGAATTTGAAGAAAAGTGTAACAATCTGGCTATCTATAACAGAAGGACCCAAATCCCTGTCACATATGAGATGTTGGCTGGTACTGGAGCTTATTATGAAGTGGGTAACCAAATACATTTCCCTGAGATTGCCTATGTTCAAATCAATGAGGCTGTTTTGACTGCATGGAAAAAGTTACCGACCACTGGCACAAGGACAGAGGAATTATCTAAAATAAGACAGGGGCCCGATAAACGCTATCAAGACTTTGTTTCACGGCTATTACAAGCCGTAAGTAGAATTGTTGTAGATGGGGAGACAGGAACTATTATAGTGAAGCAGCTAGCCTTTGAGAATGCCAATTCAGCATGCCAAGCGGCCATAAGGCCTTGGAAGTCCACGGGCACCCTTGAGGATTTTTTGCGGCTGTGTGCAGACATTGGTCCCAGTTATGTACAAGGGGTGACTTTAGCAGCAGCCCTTCGAGGAATTCCTCCGCAGCAGCTACATACACAACTTCTTAAAAAACAAAAGGGAAAGTTCCCAATGAATTCTAAAGCTCGCATGCCCTGCTTTCTATGCGGGGAACTTGGACACTTTCGTAATGAGTGCCCTAAGGGCTCAAGACAAGCCCCATCTTTCAACTTTCCCTCGGGGAACCCCCCTAATAAGCCACAGCCACCTTCTGTGTGTCCCAGGTGTATGCGGGGACGGCACTGGGCCAATGAGTGTCGATCAAAAACTGACCGCCTTGGCCGCCCCCTGCAGCAGGGAAACTCCCAACGGGGCTTCCCGCAGCCCCACCAAACAATAGCGGCAATGCTCTCCCCCTCATCTCTGAGGTCAGAGCCAACACGGCAGACCTCCCTGGGATTGAATCCCTTCACCGAGGCACCCCAGCCAGTGCAGGATTAGATCTGGCCCCAAACAGCTCTGTTTATTTAGAAGCTGGCATGCCCCCTCAACCAATAAGTACAGGGATATGGGGACCTCTCCCCCCAAACACATGGGGCTTACTATTAAGTAGATCTAGTTAGACCCTGAAGGGCTTAATAGTATATCCAGGATTTTGTGCAAATTTTCACATCACTCATACAACAGGTATTCCTTATAATTCTCAAGGTCAGGCCATTGTCGAAAGAGCCCATTCCACCCTCAAAATGTACCTCAAAAAACTAAAAGAGGGGGAAATACTACAGGGGAAAATAAAATATTCACCTCACTTACACCTTTCATTAGTACTCTTTGTTTTAAATTTTTTGAATGTTGACTCGGTTGGCCGCACTGCCGCCGAACGTTTTTGGCAGCCTGAGCAGGCTCCCCTCCTCTATGCAAAGTGGCGTGACCCCGCCACCGCGGAGTGGAGGGGACCTGACCCGGTCCTACGCCAGGGCCGAGGATGCGCTTGTGTCTTTCCCCAGGATGAGGAGACGCCACGCTGGCTCCCGCTCCGATGCGTCCGCATTGTCCGTGATGGTTTGCAGAATGAGGCGGCTCCAGATCCGCTCTGGGAGGACGAGGAGACGCCCCGCCTTGGATCAGAGGAAAATAATATGCGGAGGCATCAAAGCCC
>NW_027402985.1:0-3097 GCF_003265705.2 Callorhinus ursinus
GCACAGGCATCATCTCCAACGCAATGGGACAGACTCTTTTACCAACCCCACTTACTGATGGGATAGCCAAGGGTAAGAGAGGTAAATTTGCCCAAATTCATGTTGCTACTGGGATTCCAGGGCCCAAGTGCTTCCCCTCGACCCCAAACCACCACACATCTGTCCCAACTTTATCCGAGGACCACTGGGAGCTTGAGCCAGGCACGTGGCCTTCATCCTGGCAATGCCGATGGCACAGTGGGCACACAGGGCTGTGGCCAATGGCGGGAGGGGGCCACACCCCTGCTGTAGGTGAACCTACAGGGCACCAGGGCAGGAAGGCATCCAGGACCCCATCTGGAGAAGATCCACCCACATGCTCACCACTACCTCCTTTTGTTTCCCTTTCAGCAAAAACACTGTGATGTCTCTGTTCCCCTGGTTTGGCCCATCTTTCCCATGAGCCCACCCCCCTCCCCGCCCCCAGTGCTCCCATCCTCTGTCACACTAACGATGGTGACATGGACCAGTGGCTATCAGCCAGAGGCTGCCTGAGCACCTTCTTGGTCCATGGCTCTGCCCTCTCCTCAACCTTGATCTTAGGTCCTCCCCTCACACTGGATTTGCAGGGCCACGCCACGTGCGTGTCCCAGCTGCAGGACACGGGACCTGGGCTCAACAACAGCATCATGTGGTGCACGGCAGCTGGGATGGTGAGCACCGCCAGAGGGCCTGGGCATGCTCCCGGGTGTGTGGCCTGCAATCACGTCTCTGACCTTCCCAAGGGACTCTGTGAGCTCACCGAAGTCCTTTCATGGACTCCCTTCCCACTGAAACTAGCTATGAGCTAGAGTGGGTTCTGTTGGGAGACAAAAAAACAGAAAAAGTAGCTGATCTCACAGTTGCCAAAGTCTTTGCCAGACAAAATCCAGCTCTTAAACCTTTCCTGTGATCCTGTGTATGTGTTTCCTTTCGCTAAAGCCTCACGTCTTCCCTGGTATATTTTCCTAAGAGGCTGATACCCAGGCTTAACCCTGATTTTTGTCCTCCGCAGAGACAGCAGTTTACATTGCGTGCATGGACTTTCTTGGTAACAAGAATTCTTGGCAAGGCAAGTAAGAGGTTTTATTTTTCCCCTGGGTCGTGCCTGGGCACAAAGGCAGGAAAGCAGGTGAGCCTCCCGGGGAGACTGAGCTAGCTAAACTGATGATTTCAGGGTCACTAGAGGATGCCCACATCACATAATGCATCTGCCACTCTGGCTTAGCAGGTCCTGGCCTTCGGGCACCAGGGACAGCATTTGTTGGAATCAAGTTGCCCTATTTAAGGAAAACGGTTTTCCACTACAGAGCCCCCCAGGCGGGAATGAGAGGAAGTGTCTGTGGCGAGGGCTTCTCAGGCCAAGGCGGGGGCACAGGCTGGAGCAGGTGAGGAGACAGACAGTGCAGAAGCCGCCAGCCCTGGAGGGTCGCCTTTCCGACCCGACCATGGGATGGTGAGGCGGGTAAAATGCCCCACACAGGCCCCACACAGAAGGAAGAAGTCATTCCAAAGATCAGGCTGTGCCCCACCCAGCTTCCAGAATCACAGCACGACTCCCACCCTCAGGCTGCCCAAGGCAGGGCCCAGGACTACTCTGTTGATGGGGGGGCCACGTGGGGGCAGGGCCATGGACTACTCTGTTGATGGGGGCCACGTGGGGGCGGGGCCGTGGACTACTCTGTTGATGGGGGGCCACGTGGGGAGCGCTGGCCTCCCATGATTAGCTACATGAGCAGGTAGCCACCGTTAAAAACAGATTACCATGCAGCTCAGCTCTGTCCCACCTCCCTACCCCGAGCGCCCCCAACTCCACACGCCAAAGCAGGCTGGCTCTCAGTGACGCCACAGCTTATCTGTCTTCAAGTCAAAGCGGTAGGTCAGGGCGGAGAGGCAGCATGAGCGGGGCACTGCCATCATGGGTCGGAGGGCCCACGTTCCAAGTGGTAAAAGAAGATTTGTTCCAGGTTTTATTTCTGGTGCTGCAGAAAATCTTCACTATCTCCTTGTCCAAGGTCCTGGTGCTTTCCAGAAGGATCTGGAGGTGGGAAGGGAACATCCTTGGGTCCCTCCTCTAAGGCAGGAAGAGGAGTATGTTAAATGGATGAAAATCCTAACAACAGAGACTTGGGATCCTCACTTGGTTCCTCACTGGGACCTCACTGCTTCATGGGTGAATGCTTGCCCTCCTGCCTGCTGTGCCCAAGCACTGTGGGAGCTCCTGGCCACAAGGTCCTGCCCTTGAGCCTCTGGTGTAGGTGAGGCTGATGTGCAGACTCAAAATCATTGCTTTCTGCAGGAAAGGCTGCTGGACGCAGACTCCTGGGTTCCCTGTGCAGAGCACCCTGTGCTCGCCCGGCACACACATGCACACTTTCCTTCACGCGGTCAGCAAATAGCACCGTGCCTGCACTGCAGAAGGCCCCACCTGTAGGCGGCTCACAGCCAGGGCGGGGAGCAAGTCCACGGGCCTTTACCAAGAGGGTGGTGCATGGCAGTGACAGGGAGAAGGGTGGGCTGGTGGGTGCAGAAAAGGCTCTGGAGGCCGGCCTGACAGCAATCCTCAGGTGAGGGGAAGGGGGCGGTCCCTGGAAGAGGGGCAGGTGAGCAGGGCGGTGATAAGAGCCAGAGCACCCTGCAACTATGCCCTGTACGTGGGTCTCTGTTAATAGACCACACACTCGTGGAGAATGGGGCCCTGCGTGATCCATTGAAACACCCCCCATGCCCAGAACAGGGCCTGACCAGCTCAGTGACCGACCTGAATGTGAAAAACTGGCAGAAGTCCCCACGAACCATCTGTACACGCCTCACAAACACCCTCTTGCCTCCGCCGTGCCCATCAGCCCATCCAGAGACGGCCACAAGCTTAGGAAAGTGGCTGAGACATCAAGAAGCAGGTTCCTGTGAGCTGACACCAACCAGAATCCACCTACCCACTGCTCTGGCTTAGGCTGGATCAGAACCTCTGGGTCCAAGGGAGTCACACCTGAGGGGACAATAGGGAAGGAGCTCCTGGAGCAGCTAGGGGGCGCCAGGGAGGGGCTGGGTGTGCTGATTAGGAACCATGCCCAGGGAC
>NW_027402986.1:0-3097 GCF_003265705.2 Callorhinus ursinus
TTGTTCTAGTCTCCTGCCTGATCACATTCTCTCCCTTTTTTTTTTCTTTTTTCTTTTTAAATCTTCTTCTTTCCTTTTAAAAAACAACTTCTTATCTAATCAATTCGTTTTATAAAATCTTTTATAATTTTCATCTTTACAGTCATCTGCCATCCCTTCATTGTATCAACCCTTATTTTGTACATATATAAGTCTTTCTACTTTAAATTTTTAGCAGGCACTTTCTTCTAACAGACCAAAATATGCCCAGAAGATAGTGTGTGGCACTGATCTATGCACTAGCCTGATTATATTTGATCATATTGTTTTTTTTGTTTTGTTCTGTTTTTGTTTGTTTTTATCTTTTTCTTTTTCCTTTTTTTTTTCTCTCTTCTTTCTTTCCCTTTCTTGTCCTGGTTTCAGGTCTTTTCTGATTTGTATAGAGTATATTTGCTGGAGACATTGTTAACCTGTTAGCATTCTGTTCTCTCATTCATCTGTTCTCCTCTGGACAAAATGACAAGACGAAAAAAATCAAATCAGCAAAAAGAAAAAGAGGTAGTACCGTCTGCCAGGGACCTACTCCAATACTGACATTAGTACAATGTCGGACCTAGAGTTCAGAATCATGACTTTGAAGATACTAGCTGGGCTTGAAAAAAGTGTGGAAGTTATTAGAGAAACCCTTTCTGGAGAAATAAAAGAACTAAAATCTAACCAAGTCAAATCAAAAAGGCTATTAATGAGGTGCAAACAAAAATAGGGGCACTAACTGCTAGGATAAATGAGGCAGAAGAGAGAATCAGCGATATAGAAGACCAAATGATGGAAAATAAAGAGGCTGAGAAAAAGAGAGAGAAACAACTACAGGATCACGAGGGCAGAATACGAGAGATAAGCGATACGATAACACGAAACAACATTAGAGTAATTGGGATCCCAGAAGAAGAAGAAAGAGAGAGAGGGGCAGAAGGTATAGTGGAGCAAATAATAGCAGAGAACTTCCCTAATGTGGGGAAGGAAACAGGCATCAAAATCCAGGAGGCACAGAGAACCCCTCTCAAAATCAATAAAAATAGGTCAACACCCCGACATCTAATAGTAAAACTTACGAGTCTCAGAGACAAAGAGAAAATCCTGAAAGCAGCTCGGGAGAAGAGATATGTAATCTACAGTGGTAGAAACATTAGATTGGCAACAGACCTATCCACAGAGACCTGGCAGGCCAGAAAGGACTGGCATGATATCTTCAGAGCACTAAACGAGAAAAATGTGCAGCCAAGAATACTATATCCAGCTAGGCTGTCATTGAAAATAGAAGGAGAGATCAAAAGCTTCCGGGACAAACAAAAACTAAAGGAATTTGCAAACACAAAACCAGCCCTCCCAGAAATATTGAAAGAGGTCCTCTAAGCAAAAAGAGAGCCTAAAAGCAGCATAGATAAGAAAGGAACACAGACAATATACAGTAACAGTCACCTTACAGGCAATACAATGGCACTAAATTCATACCTTTCAATAGTTACCCTGAATGTAAATGGGCTAAATGCCCCAATCAAAAGACACAGGCTATCAGATTGGATTAAAAAACAAGACCCATCAATATACTGTCTTCAAGAGACTGATTTTCGACCCAAAGACACCCCCAGATTGAAAGTGAGGGGTGGAAAACCATTTACCATGCTATTGGACACTAAAAGAAAGCTGGGGTGGCAATCCTTATATCAGACAAATTCAATTTTAAGCAAAGACTGTAATAAGAGATGAGGAAGGACACTATATCCTACTTAAAGGGTCTATCCAACAAGAAGATCTAACAATTGTAACTATCTATGCCCCGAACATGGGAGCAGCCAATTATATAAGGCAATTAATAACAAAAGCAAAGAAACACATTGACAGCAATACAATAATAGTGGGGGACTTTAACACCCCCCTGACTGAAATGGACAGATCATCTAAACAAAAGATCAACAAGGAAATAAAGACTTTAAATGAAACACTGGAGCAAATGGACTTTATAGACATATTCAGAACATTCCATCCCAAAGCAAAGGAATACACATTCTTCTCTAGTGCCCATGGAACATTCTCCAGAATTGATCACATCCTAGGTCACAAATTAGGTCTCAACTGGTACCAAAAGATTGGGATTATTTCCTGCATATTTTCAGACCACAGTGCTCTGAAACTAGAACTCAATCACAAGAGGAAAGTCGGAAAGAACTCAAATACATGGAGGCTAAAGAGCATCCTAGTAAGGAATGAATGGGTCAACCAGGAAATTAAAGAAGAATTAAAAGAAATTCATGGAAACCAATGAAAATGAAAACACAACTGTTCAAAATCTTTGGGATACAGCAAAGGCAGTCCTGAGAGGAAAGTATATAGCAATACAAGCCTTTCTCAAGAAACAAGAAAGGTCTCAAATATACAACCTAACCCTACACCTAAAGGAGCTGGAGAAAGAACAGCAAATAAAACCTAAACGCAGCAGGAGAAGAGAAATAATAAAGATCAGAGCAGAAATCAATGAACTAGAAACCAAAAGAACAGTAGAACAGATCAACGAAACTAGGAGCTGGTTCTTTGAAAGAATTAACAAGATTGATCAACCCCTGGCCAGACTGATCAAAAAGAAAAGAGAAATGACCCAAATCAACAAAATCATGAATGAAAGAGGAGAGATCACAACCAACACCAAAGAAATACAAACAATTATAAGAACATATTATGAGCAACTCTATGCCAGCAAATTAGATAATCTGGACGAAATGGGTGCATTCCTAGAGAAGTATCAACTACCAAAATTGAACCAGGAAGAAATAGAAAACCTGAACAGACCTATAGGCACTAAGGAAATTGAAGCAGTCATCCAAAATCTCCCAACAAACAAAAGCCCAGGGCCAGATGGCTTCCCAGGGGAATTCTATCAGACATTTCAAGAAGAATTAATACCTATTCTCCTGAAACTGTTCCAAAAAATAGAAATGGAAGGAAAACTTTCAAACTCATTTTATGAGGCCACCATTACCTTGATCCCCAAACCAGACAAAGACCCCATCAAAAAGGAGAATTACAGACCAATATCCTTGATGAACGTGGATGCAAAAATTCT
>NW_027402987.1:0-1148 GCF_003265705.2 Callorhinus ursinus
TTTGGTCCAGTGTGTCATTTAAAGTCTTTATTTCCTTGTTGATCTTTGGCTTAGATGATCTGTCCATTTCAGTTAGGGGGGTGTTAAAGTCCCCCACTCTTATTGTATTGTTGTCATTGTGTTTCTTTGCTTTTGTTATTAATTGCCTTATATAATAGGCTGCTCCCTTGTTAGGGGCATAGATATTTACAATTGTTAGATCTTCTTGTTGGATGGACCCTTTAAGTAGGATATAGTGTCCTTCTTCATCTCTTATTACAGTCTTTGTTTTAAAATCTAATTTGTCTGATATAAGGATTGCCACCCCAGCTTTCTTTTGGTGTCCATTAGCATGGTAAATTGTTTTCCACCCCCTCACTTTCAATCTGGGGGTGTCTTTGGGTCTAAAATGAGTCTCTTGCAGACAGCATATCGATGGGTCTTGTTTTTTAATCCAATCTGAGAGCCTGTGTCTTTTGATTGGGACATTTAGCCCATTTACATTCAGGGTAACTATTGCAAGGTATGAATTTAGTGCCATTGTCCTTCAATATTTCTTGTAGGGCTGGTTTCGTGTTTGCAAATTCCTTTAGTTTTTGTTTGTCCTGGAAGCTTTTTATCTCTCCTTCTATTTTCAATGACAACCTAGCTGGATATAGTGTTCTTGGCTGCATATTTTTCTCGTTTAGTGCTCTGAAGATATCTTGCCAGTCCTTTCTGGCCTGCCAGGTCTCTGTGGATAGGTCTGTTGCCAATCTAATGTTTCTGCCATTGTAGGTTACATATCTCTTCTCCCGAGCTGCTTTCAGGATTTTCTCTTTGTCTCTGAGACTCGTAAGTTTTACTATTGGATGTTGGGGTGTTGACCTATTTTTATTGATTTTGAGAGGGATTCCCTGTGCCTCCTGGATTTTGATGCCTGTTTCCTTCCCCACATTAGGGAGGTTCTCTGCTATTATTTGCTCGAATATACCTTCTGCCCCTCTCTCTCTTTCTTCTTCTTCTGGGATCCCAATTATTCTAATGTTGTTTCATCTTATCGTATCGCTTATCTCTCGAATTCTGCCCTCGTGATCCTGTAGTTGGTTATCTCTCTTTTTCTCAGCCTCTTTATTTTCCATAATTTGGTCTTCTATATCGCTGATTCTCTCTTCTGCCTCATTTATCCT
>NW_027402987.1:1248-3097 GCF_003265705.2 Callorhinus ursinus
CATTTTGTCCAGAGGAGAATAGATGAATGAGAGAACAGAATGCTAACCGGTTAACAACGTCCTCAGCAAATATACTGTATACAAATCAGAAAAGTCCTGAAACCAGGGGACAAGAAAGGGAAAGAAAGAAAAAAGAAAGAGAAAAAAAAAGGAGAAAGGAAAAGATAAAAACAAACAAACAGAACAAAACAAAAAAAACAGACTATGATCAAATATGATCAGGCTAGTGCATAGATCAGTGCCACACACTAGGTTTTGGGCGTATTTTGCTCTGTTAGAAGAAAGTGCCTGCTAAAATTTTAAAGGAAGAAAGACATATTTGTACAAAATAAGGGTTGATACAATGAAGGGATGGAAGATGCCTGTAGAGATGAAAATTATAAAAGATTTTATAAAAGGAATTGATAAGATAAGAAGTTGTTTGAAAAAAGAAAGAAGATTTAAAAAAAAAGAAAAAGGAAAAGAAAAAAAAAGGGAGAGAATGTGATCAGGCAGGAGACTAGAACAAAGCCATACACTAGTGATTTAGGGTATATTTTGATCTGTTAGAAGAAAGAACTACTTATATATATATGCCAAAACTAAGGGTAACTAGTATGAAGTGATAAAATATGACTCTAAAAATGAAAAATAAAAAAAGTTTTTTTAAAAAAGGATTGATAAGATGTTGGTTGAAAAAGGGAAAAAGAAAAATTAAAAAAAAACAGTTAAAAAATTAACTTTGAAAACCTAATGAATCATGGTAAAAAAGCCATGAATTCTATGTGCAGTATTCCCCTAGCGCTGGAGTTCTCCCGTTCTCCTTGATCGGTAAACTTGGTCTTGGCTTGCTGGCTGTTCCTGCTGATCTTCTGGGGGAGGGGCCTGTTGCCGTGGTTTCCAAATGTCTTTGCGGGAGGCGGAATTGCCCCGCTCTTGTGAGTCCGGGTCAAGCAAGCTGCTGGAGGTTGCTCTGAGGAGCTTTTGTTCCCTGCAAGCTCTCGGTACAGCTTTGGAGGACCAGGGTGAAAATGGTGGCCTCCCAATCTCCGCCCAGAGGAGCTGAGAACTCAGGGCCCCGCTTCTCAGTGCGCCCCCAGAGAAAAGCAGTCACTCCCATCTCCCCGGTCTCCAGCCACACTCCGTGTTCACCTGGACTGTGACCGAGCGTTTCTATCTCTGGCACCTGACCCTGAGTGGAGTCTTCAAACCCAGCAGATCCCTGCGGTGCGCTCCTGCGCCGCTCCTCCCGGGGGAGGAAGGGGAGTCTCCCCAGCTCTGCCTCTTGTTGGGTCCCTGCTGGAGCAGCCGTGGCCCGACTGGGCCGTGGATCACAGTTTATGGTGACCCTGAGCTGAGAGCCCGCACCGGCTCCGTCTCTGCAGCCGGCTTCCCCGTTCCGATACCTGGCAGCTCTGCCGCACTCAGTCACCCCCGGTCTTTCTGTGACCCTGAGGGTCCTGAGACCCCACTGTCCCAGGAGGATTCCACCCCCCGCTTAGCCACTGGAGCAACGTCCCTCTGCAGAGCTAACTTCTAAATGTTCCGATTTTGTGCTCCGCGGCTCTAGCGCTTGCCAGAAGCTGCGGAGGCCCCCCTCCCCCGCCGTCTATCCTCCCGAATATCACATCGGATTCACTTCTCCGCACGTCCTACCTTCCAGTAAGCGGTCGCTTCTCTGTTCAGATAGTTGTTGCTTCTCTCTTCTTCGGTCTCCTGTTGAGTTCGTAGGTGTTCAGAATGGTTTGATCCCTATTCAGCTGAATTCCTGAGACCAGACGATATCCAGGTCTCCTACTCCTCCGCCATCTTGCTCTGCCCCCTACAGCATCCTTTCTTGATCAAAACTTTTCAGAGTATAAGGATAGAG
>NW_027402988.1:0-1139 GCF_003265705.2 Callorhinus ursinus
TTTTTGTTTGTTTGTTTGTTTTTTAGATTCCATATAAAAGTGATGTCGGATACTATTTGAGTTTGACTTCTTTCACTAACATCGTGCCCCAGGGTCCATCCATGTTGTTGCAAAAAAGAAAGATTTCGTTTTTTGTTACGGCTGAAGAGTATTGCAGTGTCTACATGCCCCACATCTTCCTTATCGATTCATCCCTCCACGGACAGGTAGGTTGTCCTCCTAGCTTAGCTGTTATGAATAATGCTGCAGGGAGTATGGGGGTTCATATGTCTTTTCAAATAGGTGTTTTTGTTTTCTTTGGATAAGTGACCCGGAGAGAAATTGCTCTAGTTTTAGTTTTAATGTTTTGAGGAGGCTGCATACTGTTTTCCACAGTGGTTGCACCTAGTTTTGTTCCCACCAACAGTGCACCGGGGTTCCCTTTCCCCCACATCCTCGGTAACATTTGTTATTTCTCGTCTTTTTGCTCCTAACCCCTCTAACCAGTGTGAGGTGGTATGCCATTGTTGTTTTGGTTTGCATTTCCCTGATGATTAATGATGTTGAGCACCTTTTCATCTACCTGTTGGCTCTCTGGATAATGTCCATTTGGATAATCCTTCCACGTCTTAATCACATTGTTTTTGTTGTTGTTACTGAGTTGTAGGATTTCTTTCTATATATTGGATGGTAACCTTTTTCAGATCTATGATCTGCAAATCTTTTCTCCCAGGAGGTAGGTTGCCTATTTATTTTGTTGGTGATTTTCTTTGTTGAGTTTGATGTAGATGTGCTTATTTATTTTTGCTTTCGTCGCCTTTGCTTTTGGAGTGTGAGACACAAAAATCACTACCAGGACCTATGCTGAGCAGCTTTTCCCCTATGTTTTCTGCTAAGCATTTTAGGGTTTCAGGACTTATATTCAAGTCTTGAATGCATTTGGAGTTAATTTTTGTGTATAATGTGAGATGGTGGTGCAGTTTCATTCTTTTGCATGGGGCTGTCCAGTTTTCCCAGCACCCTTGATTAAAGAGACTGTTCTTTCCCCCTTGTATATTCTTGGCTCCTTGGTCATAAGGTACTGCACCATAGAAGTGTGGGTATCCTCCTGGGCTCTCTCTTCTGTGCTGGGGATTTGTGTGTCTGTGTTTAAGCCAGTA
>NW_027402988.1:1149-3096 GCF_003265705.2 Callorhinus ursinus
CTGGGGAAGGGGGAAAGGGAGAAGGAGGCTCCCTGCAGTGCTGGGAGCATGATGCAGGGCTCGGTCCCAGGACCCTGGGATCATGACCTGAGCCAGAGGCAGACCCTTAATGACTGAGCCACCCAACCGCCCCAAGCTCCATCAGGATTTTCTTAATCACATTCTTCTTCTCTAGCTTACTTGTTGTAGGAATACAATCTATAATACCTATAACATTCAAAATATGTGTGAATCAACTCATTGTGTTATTGATATCTTTTCTGGTCAACAGTAGGGTATTTCAGTTTTGGGGGAGTCAAAAGTATACTCTGATTTTCCACTGCACATGGGTTTGGCACCCCTAATGCCGGCTTTGTTCAAGGGCCAACTGTATGTTGAATAAAAGTGGCAAGAGTGGGCATCCTTGTCTTGTTCCTGAACTTAGGGGAGAAGCTTTCAGCTTTCACCATTGCATAGGATGTGGCTTCTCAGGTATGGCCTTTATTATGTTGAGTTACGTTCTCTGTACACCTGCTTTGTGGAGAGCTTTTATCAAAATGGGTGTTGCATTTTGTTGGATGCTTTTTCTGCATCAGTTGAGATGATCATATGATTTTTACCCTTTGTTTTCTTAATGCGGCCTATTTCTTTGATTAATTTGTGGATTTGGAACGCCCCTTGCATCCCTGAAATAAATCTGACTTGTTCGTAGCTCTTCCTGTATTGTTGAATTTGGTTTGTTGTTATTTTGTTGAGGATTTTTGTATCTATGTTCATCACAGGTATTGGTCTGTTATTTTATTTTCTTGTGGTAGCTTGGTAGGGTTTGATAAGGGCAATGCTGGCCTCCTAAAAGGAGTTTGGAAGCATTCCTTCCTCCTGTTTTTGTGGAGAAGTTTGAGAAGGATTGGTATTCATTTTCCTTTGAATATTGGTAGAATTCAGCAGGAAAGCCATCTGGACACCTGTTTGTTGAGAGGTTTTTAATTACTCATTTAATCTCCCTACTGGTAAGTGGTCTGTTCAGAATTTCTGTCTCTTTGTGATTCAGTCTTGGAAGGTTGTGTTTTTCTTGGAATTTATCCTTTTCTTTTGGATTGTCAAACTTGTTGGGGTGTAATTTTTCATAGTAGTCTCTTATGGGTCTTTGTCTATGGTATCAGTGGGAACATCTCTTTCATTTCTGATTATGTGTCCTCAATTTTTTTTACCTTGAGTCTAGCTGAAAATTTGTCAGCTTTTTTCTTTTCCAAGAGCCAGCTCTTTTGTTGATCTTTCTATTGTCTTTTTTTATCTTTCTATTGTCTTCAGAGTCTGTATTTGATTTATTTCTGTTCTGATATGTTACTTCCTTTCTTCAAATAAGTTTGGGCTTCCTTTGTTCTTTTTCTGTTTTTTTGAGTTGGAAAGTTAGGTCACTTATTCGAGACATTTCTTGTTTCTTGATTTACGCCTGTATCACTGTAAACTTCCCTCTTAGGACCACTTTTTTTTTTTTTTAAGTAAACTCCAAGGGATGCCTGGGTGGCTCATTTGGTTCAGCATCTGCCTTCGGCTCAAGTCATGATGTTAGGTCCTTGGGATCCAGCCCTGCATAGGGCTCCCTGCTCAGTGGGTAGAGCATGATTCTACCTCTCCCACTGCCTGCAGCTCCCCATGCTTGTGCTCAGTCTCTATCTTTCTCTTTCTGTCAAATAAATAAATGAAATATTTAAAAAGAAATACATTGAACTCTATGCCCAATGTGGCACTCAAACTCACAAACCGGAGATCAAGAGTCACAATGCTCCACTGTCTAAGCCAAGTGTTGCATTCTTGGAACCCCTTTTGCTACATTCTGTAAATTTTGCTATGTTGTATTCCATTTTCATTTGTCTCGAAGTATTTCTTGGTTTCTCTTGTGGTTTGCTCATGGACCCATTGGTTGTTCAGTAGCATGTTATTAAATTGTCTCTTTAGAGTAGGTAA
>NW_027402989.1:0-3096 GCF_003265705.2 Callorhinus ursinus
AACTAGAACTCAATCACAAGAGCAAAGTCGGAAAGAACTCAAATACACGGAGGCTAAAGAGCATCCTACTAAAGAATGAATGGGTCAACCAGGAAATTAAAGAAGAATTAAAAAAATTCATGGAAACCAATGAAAATGAAAACACAACTGTTCAAAATCTTTGGGATACAGCAAAGGCAGTCCTGAGAGGAAAGTATATAGCAATACAAGCCTTTCTCAAGAAACAAGAAAGGTCTCAAATACACAACCTAACCCTACACCTAAAAGAGCTGGAGAAAGAACAGCAAATAAAGTCTAAACCCAGCAGGAGAAGAGAAATAATAAAGATCAGAGCAGAAATCAATGAACTAGAAACCAAAAGAACAGTAGAACAGATCAACGAAACTAGGAGCTGGTTCTTTGAAAGAATTAACAAGATTGATAAACCCCTGGCCAGACTTATCCAAAAGAAAAGAGAAATGACCCAAATCAACAAAATCATGAATGAAAGAGGAGAGATCACAACCAACACCAAAGAAATACAAACAATTATAAGAACACATTATGAGCAACTCTATGCCAGCAAATTAGATAACCTGGAAGAAATGGGTGCATTCCTAGAGATGTATCAACTACCAAAATTGAACCAGGAAGAAATAGAAATCCTGAACATACCTATAATCACTAAGGAAATTGAAGCAGTCATCAAAAATCTCCCAACAAACAAAAGCCCAGGGCCAGATGGCTTCCCAGGGGAATTCTATCAGACATTTAAAGAAGAATTAATACCTATTCTCCTGAAACTGTTCCAAAAAATAGAAATGGAAGGAAAACTTCCAAACTCATTTTATGAGGCCACCATTACCTTGATCCCAAAACCAGACAAAGACCCCAACAAAAAGGAGAATTACAGACCAATATCCTTGATGAACATGGATGCAAAAATTCTCACCAAAATACTAGCCAATAGGATCCAACAGTACATTAAAAGGATTATTCACCAGGACCAAGTGGGATTTATCCCTGGGCTGCAAGGTTGGTTCAACATCCACAAATCAATCAACGTGATACAATACATTAACAAAAGAAAGAACAAGAATCATAGGATCCTCTCAATAGATGCAGAGAAAGCATTTGACAAAGTACAGCATCCTTTCTTGATCAAAACTCTTCAGAGTATAGGGATAGAGGGTACACACCTCAATATCATAAAAGCCATGTATGAAAAACCTACAGCGAATATCATTCTCAATGGGGAAAAGCTGAGAGCTTTTCCCCTAAGGTCAGGAACACGGCAGGGATGTCCACTCTCACCACTGCTATTCAACATAGTATTAGAGGTCCTAGCCACAGCAATCAGACAACAAAAAGAAATCAAAGGCATCCAAATCGGCAAACAGGAAGTCAAACTCTCACTCTTTGCAGATGATATGATACTGTATGTGGAAAACCCAAAAGACTCCACCCCAAAACTGCTGGAACTCATACAGGAATTCAGTCAAGTAGCAGGATATAAAATCAATGCACAGAAATCAGTGGCATTCCTATACACCAACAAGACAGAAGAGAGACAAATCAAGGAGTTGATCCCATTTACAACTGCACCCAAAACCATAAGATACCTAGGAATAAATTTAACCAAAGAGGCAAAGGATCTGTACTCAGAAAACTATAAAATACTCATGAAAGAAACTGAAGAAGACACAAAGAAATGGAAAAACGTTCCATGCTCATGGATTGGAAGAACAAACATTGTGAAGATGTCAATGCTACCTAGAGCAATCTACACATTCAATGCAATCCCCATCAAAATACCATCCACCTTTTTCAAAGAAATGGAACAAATAATCCTAAAATTTGTATGGAACCAGAAGAGACCCCGAATAGCCAGGGGAATGTTGAAAAAGAAAAGCAACGCTGGCGGCATCACAATTCCGGACTTCCAGCTCTATTACAAAGCTGTCATCATCAAGACAGTATGGTACTGGCACAAAAACAGACACATTGATCATTGGAAGAGAATACAGAGCCCAGAAATGGACCCTCAACTCTATGGTCAACTAATCTTTGACAAAGCAGGAAAGAATGTCCAATGGAAAAAAGACAGTCTCTTCAACAAATGGTGTTGGGAAAATTGGACAGCCACATGCAGAAGAATGAAACTGGACCATTTCCTTACACCACACACAAAAATAGACTCGAAATGGTTGAAAGACCTAAATGTGAGACAGGGGTCCATCAAAATCCTAAAGGAGAACACAAGTAGCAACCTCTTTGACTTCAGCCACAGCAACTTCTTCCTAGAAACATTGCCAAAGGCAAGGGAAGCAAGGGCAAAAATGAACTATTGGGATTTCATCAAGATAAAAAGCTTTTGCACAGCAAAAGAAACAGTCCACAAAACCAAAAGACAACCGACAGAATGGGAGAAAATATTTGCAAATGACATATCAGATAAAGGGCTAGTATCCAAAATTTATAAAGAACTTATCCAACTCAACACCCAAAGAACAAATAATCCAATCAAGAAATGGGCAGATGACATGAACAGACATTTTTCCAAAGAAGACATCCAAATGGCCAACAGACACATGAAAAAGTGCTCAACATTGCTCAGCATCAGGGAAATCCAAATCAAAACCTCAATGAGATACCACCTCACACCCGTCAGAATGGCTAAAATTAACAAGTCAGGGAACGACAGATGTTGGCAAGGATGTGGAGAAAGGGGAACCCTCCTACACTGTTGGTGGGAGTGCAAGCTGGTGTAGCCACTCTGGAAAACATTATGGAGATTCCTCAAACAGTTGAAAATAAAGCTACCATATGATCCAGCAATTGCACTACTGGGTATTTACCCCAAAGATACAAATGTAGGGATCCGAAGGGGTATGTGCACCCCGATGTTTATAGCAGCAATGTCCACAATAGCCAAACTGTGGAAAGAGCCAAGATGTCCATCGACAGATGAATGGATAAAGAAGAAGTGGTATATATACACAATGGAATATTATGCAGCCATCAAAAGGAATGAGATCTTGCCATTTGCAATGACGTGGATGGAACTGGAGGGTGTTATGCTGAGTGAAATAAGTCAATCAGAGAAAGACATGTATC
>NW_027402990.1:0-3096 GCF_003265705.2 Callorhinus ursinus
TCGGGAGAAGAGATCTGTAACCTACAATGGTAGAAACATTAGATTGGCAACAGACCTATCCACACAGACCTGGCAGGCCAGAAAGGACTGGCATGATATATTCAGAGCACTAAATGAGAAAAATATGCAACCAAGAACACTATATCCAGTGAGGCTGTCGTTGAAAATAGAAGGAGAGATAAAAAGCTTCCAAGACAAACAAAAACTAAAGGAATTTGCAAACACGAAACCAGCCTTACAAGAAATATTGAAAGGGGTCCTCTAAGCAAAGAGAGAGCCTAAAAGCAACATAGACCAGAAAGGAACACAGACAATATACAGTCACAGTCACCTTACAGGCAATACAATGGCACTAAATTCCTATCCTTCAATAGTTACCTGAATGTAAATGGGCTAAATGCCCCAATCAAAAGACACAGCCTATCAGACTGGGTTAAAAAACAAGACCCATCGATATGCTGTCTGCAAGAGACTCATTTTAGACCAAAAGACACCCCCACATTGAAAGTGAAGGGGAGGAAAACCATTTACCATGCTAATGGACACCAAAAGAAAGCTGGGGTGGCAATCCTTATATCAGACAAATTAGATTTTAAACCAAAGACTGTAATAAGAGATGAGGAAGGACACTATATCCTACTTAAAGGGTCTGTCCAACAAGAAGATCTAACAATTGTAAATATCTATGCCCCTAACATGGGAGCAGGCAATTATATAAGCCAATTGGTAACAAAAGCAAAGAAACACATTGACAACAATACAATATTAGTGGGGGACTTTAACAACCCCCTCACTGAACAGGACAGATCATCTAAGCAAAAGATCAACAAGGAAATGAACACTTTAAATGACACACTGGACCAAACGGACTTTACAGACATATTCAGAACATTCCATCCCAAAGCAACAGAATACACATTCTTCTCTAGTGCCCATGGAACATTCTCCAGAAGAGATCACATCCTAGGTCACAAATCAGGTTTCAACCGGTACCAAAAGATTGGGATCATTCCCTGCATATTTTCAGACCACAGTGCTTTGAAATTAGAACTCAATCACAAGAGGAAAGCCAAAAAGAATTCAAATACATGGAGGCTAAGGAGCATCCTACTAAAGAATGAATGGGTCACCCAGGAAATTAAAGAAGAATTTAAAAAATTCACGGAAACCAATGAAAATGAAAACACAACTGTTCAAAATCTTTGGGATGCAGCAAAGGCAGTCCTAAGAGGAAAGTATATAGCAATACAAGCCTTTCTCAAGAAACAAGAGAGGTCTCAAATACACAACCTAACCCTACACCTAAAGGAGCTGGAGAAAGAACAGCAAATAAAGCCTAAACCCAGCAGGAGAAGAGAAATAATAAAGATCAGAGCAGAAATCAATGAACTAGAAACCAAAAGAACAGTAGAACAGATCAACGAAACTGGGAGCTGGTTCTTTGAAAGAATTAACAAGATTGATAAACCCCTGGCCAGACTTATCAAAAAGAAAAGAGAAATGACCCAAATCAACAAAATCATGAATGAAAGCGGAGAGATCACAACCAACACCAAAGAAATACAAACAATTATAAGAACATATTACGAGCAACTCTATGCCAGCAAATTAGATAACCTGGAAGAAATGGATGCATTCCTAGAGATGTATCAACTACCAAAACTGAACCAGGAAGAAATAGAAAACCTGAACAGACCTAAAACCACTAAGGAAATTGAAGCAGTCATCAAAAATCTCCCAACAAACAAAAGCCCAGGGCCAGATGGCTTCCCAGGGGAATTCTACCAAACATTTCAGGAAGAATTAATACCTATTCTTCTGAAACTGTTCCAAAAAATAGAAATGGAAGGAAAACTTTCAAACTCGTTTTATGAGGCCACCATTACCTTGTTCCCCAAACCAGACAAAGATCCCATCAAAAAGGAGAATTACAGACCAATATCCCTGATGAACATGGATGCAAAAATTCTCACCAAAATACTAGCCAATAGGATCCCAACAGTACATTAAAAGGATTATTCACCACGACCAAGTGGGATTTATCCCTGGGCTGCAAGTTTGGTTCAACATCTGCAAATCAATGAACATGATACAACACATTAACAAAAGAAAGAACAAGAAACATAGGATCCTCTCCATAGATGGAGAAAAAGCATTTCACAAAGTACAGCATCCTTTCTTGATCAAAACTCTTCAGAGTATAGGGATAGAGGGTACATATCTCAATACCATAAAAGCCATCTATGAAAAACCTACAGTGAATATCATTCTCAATGTGGAAACACTGAGGGCTTTCCCTCTAAGGCCAGGAACAGAGCAGGGATGTCCACTCTCACCACTGCTATTCAACATAGTATTAGAAGTCCTAGCCACAGCAATCAGACAACAAAAAGAAATCAAAGGCATCCAAATTGGCAAAGAAGAAGTCAAACTCTCACTCTTTGCAGATGATATGATACTTTACGTGGAAAACCCAAAAGACTCCACCCCAAAACTGCTAAAACTCATACAGGAATTCAGTAAAGTGGCAGGATATATAATCAATGCACAGAAATCAGTGGCTTTCCTATACACCAACAGCAAGACAGAAGAAAGAGAAATTAAGGAGTTCATCCCATTTACAATTGCACACAAAACCATTAGATACCTAGGAATAAATCTAATCAGAGAGGCAAAAAATCTGTACTCAGAAAAGTATAACATACTCATGAAAGAAATTGAGGAAGACACTAAGAAATGGAAAAGCATTCCATGCTCATGGATTGGAAGAAAAAATATTGTGAAGATGTCAATGCTACCTAGAGCAATCTACACATTCAATGCAATCCCCATCAAAATACCATCCACTTTTTTCAAAGAAATGGGACAAATAATCCTACAATTTGTATGGAACCAGAAAAGACCCCAAATAGCCAGAGGAATGTTAAAAAAGAAAAGCAAAGCTGGCGGCATCACAATTCCGGACTTCCAGCTCTATTACAAAGCTGTCATCATCAAGACAGTATGGTAATGGCACAAAAACAGACACATAGATCAAATGAACAGAATAGAGAGCCCAGAAATGGACCCTCAACTCTATGGTCAACTCATCTTTGA
>NW_027402991.1:0-3095 GCF_003265705.2 Callorhinus ursinus
TTTTCCCATTCAGTAGATTGCCTTTTTGTTTTGTCAGTGATTTCCTTTGCTGTGCAGAAGCTTTTTATTTTGATGTAGTCCCAACAGTTTGTTTTCACTTTTCTTTCCATTGCCTAAAGAGACATATCCATAAATATGTTACCAAGGCGGATGTCAAGGCAATTTTACTGTATATGTTTTCTTTTAGGAGTTTTATGGATTCAAGTCTCACATTTAATCCATTGATCCAGTTGAGCTAATTTTTGTGTATGGTGTAAGAAAGAGTCCTATTTCATTCTTTTGCATGTGGCTATCTAGTTTTCACACCACCATATTTTAAAGAGACTGTCCTTTCCCTGTTGTATATTCTTGCCTCCTTCGTCATAGATTAATTGACAGTGTAAGTGTGGGTGTATTTCTGGGCTCTCTGTTGTATTCCTTTGATCGGTGTGTCTGCTTTTGTGTCAGTACTGTGTACTGTTATGATTACTACAATTTGGTAGTATATCCTGAAATCTGTGATTCTGATACCTCTAACTCCAGTTTTGTTCTTCTTTCTCAAGATCACCTTGGCTAGTTGAGGTCTTTTGTGGTTCCATACAAATTTTAGTATTTTTCTAGTTCTGTGGAAAATGCTCTTGGTATTTTGATAGGGATTGCGTTAAATCTGTTGATTGCTTTGGGAATTATAGACATTTTCACAGTATTAATTATTCCAGTCCGTGAGCATAGTGCGTATTTCCATTTGCTTGTGTCATCTTTAGTTTGTTTGTTTGTTTGTTTGTTTTTAATCAAGGTCTGATAGTTTTCAGAGTACAAGTCTTTCATTTCCTTGGTTAAATTTATCCCTAAGGTATTTTATTATTTTTGGTACATTCGTAAATGTGATTTTTTTTCTAAATTTCTCTTGCTGCCACTTTGTTATGGGTGTTCATATTCTTAAACTACTTCTTGCTTCAGTTTTGGAAGGTTGGGTGTTTTGATTATTTTGTCTATTTCATATAAGTTGTCCCATTTATTGGTGTAAAGTTGGGTATGATATCCCCTAGAAGGCTTTCCAGGGCTAAAAGGATCTATGGTGATGCCTCCCTTTTTATTCCTGATATTGGTAATGTGCATTTTCTTTGCTTTATTCTTTTTTTTTTTAGATTTTATTTATTTATTTGACAGAGAGCGAGAGGGCACAAGCAGGGGGAGCAGGAGAGGGAGAGGGAGAAGCAGCCTCCCCACAGAGCAGGGAGCCTGATGCGGGGGATCCCAGGACCGTGGGATCATGACCTGAGCCAAAGGCAGACGCTTAACCGACTGAACCACCCAGGCACCCCTCTTTGTTTTATTCTTGTTCATGTCTTGTAAGGGTTTAATTTTTAAAAATTACTTCAAAGAACCAACTTTTGGGTTTAATTTTTAAAAATTACTTCAAAGAACCAACTTTTGGCTTTGTTAATATTTTCTTTTTTCTGTTTTCAGTTTCATTGATTTCTGCTTTTCCATTCTTCTACTCTGGGTTTAATTTATAACTTTTCGCAACAGAAGCTTAAATCACTGATTATAAACCTTTCTGAGAAGTTTTCAAATACATGCATTGAGAACTATAAATTTTCCTCGTGACTGCTCTATTTGCATCCTGCCATTTCCTGCATATTGTTTTGTTTCATTCACTTCAGATATTGTCCAATTCCCTTTATTTAGAATTGTGCTTAATCTCCAAATATTTGAGGACTTTCTATTAGTCTTTTGTCTTTAATTTCAGATTTCATTTCTTTGGGGACAAATGGTATACTTGAAATTTATTGAGACGTGTTATACTCTTTTCTTAAAGTTTTGAATATACTTTAAAAGGGTGTGTATTCAGCGGTTGGATGATGTTTCCATAAATACCAGTCAGCCTGAGTGGATTAAATAGTGTTTATATTCTTATTCATCATTTTTGTCTTCTTGCTGTGTTAATTATGGAGAGAAATTTGTTGAAATCTACAACTGTGATTGTCTATTACTCCTTTTAGTTTTGTTAATTTTTACTTAATGAATTTTGAAATTGTGTTAGATATACATGTTTAGTATTAAGTCTTTTTGTCAAATTGACTCTCTTATTATTATTTATTGTCTGTCTTTATCCCTGGTAACACTCCCTGTCTTAGAGTTTATTTTCGGCACAATATGTCTTTTTCTAGTCCCTTTGCTTTTGATGTTTCTGTGTCCTTATATTTCAGTGTCTCTTATAAATAAGACATAGCTGTGTCTTGGTGGTTTTTTCTTTAATCCAGACTGAGAGTCTGCCTTTAAATTAGAGGATTTAGTCTATTTACATTTAGTATAATTACTAATATGGTTGAGTCTATCCACCATCTTGATATTTATTTTCTGTCGATACCATTTGATCTTTGTTCCTTTGCTTTTCTTTTCCTGTTTCCTTTTTTTCTTTTGCTACAAGGTAGATCTCTTTGTATTCGTGGGTATTTTACACTGGTGCCATCCACTGTGGTAGCCACTAGCCACCTGTACTTAAGTTGAAAATTCAGTCCCTCATTATATCAGCCACACTCTGGATGCCCAGTAGCCACACATGCTTGTTACCACATTGGAAAGGAGAGATTACTGCAGAAAGTTCCAGATTGAGGTCAGGATTTATTTTGAGTCAGAATTACCCAGGGTCCAAAGTGAAAAGGGCATCGTTCTAGTCAGAAGACCTGTGTTCATGTTTTGTGTTTACTACTGATGGGCTTTGTGTCCGAAGGCCTATGAGATCCTGCTCTTAGCCTCAGTTTTCTTTTCTAAAACACACGGATAGTAATTCCTGCTCTTCCGCTTCACAGAGTGCTTGTGGAAAAGAACACTACAAAATGGTTAACAGTTTTCAAGAAAACATTAAAACTCAGTTGACTGTGTTTCTGTGTTTTGTTTGGTCTTTTAGGTTGCTGACGGAGCTGGAGTCCCCTTCTTGGTGGCCCTTTAGCTCCAAGCTTTGGAAGATGCCAGCAGAAACAACGTCCAAGGGGGGCACCTCAACGGCTAGTCCCAAAGCTCTTGGAAAAGAAGGGGTAGTGGTCCAAACTCCTGCTGTTATCTCCCAGGGAACAGCATCTCATGTTAAAGCAGGAAGTCTTACCATCCTT
>NW_027402992.1:0-3095 GCF_003265705.2 Callorhinus ursinus
AATAATTATATCAGAGCTAAGTCTAAATATACCTTTAATGTACTGACTCTAATGAGTAAACTTTGCCCAAAGTGCTATGATTATCATTTCCTGAGGTTTCTATTCGGTTCCATTGACCTGTGTTCCTGTTTCTATGACAGTACCATACAGTTGTGATGACCACAGCTTTGTAATGTAGCTTGAAATCCGGGCGTGTGGTGACTCCTGCTCTCTTCTTTCTCCAGATGGCTCTGGGTATTTGGTTTCTTCTGTGATTCCCTATGAATTTTAGGATTGTCTTCTATTTCTTGGAATAATGTCACTGGAATTCAAATAGGGATTTCATCACATCTGTAGTTTGCTTTGGTTGCTATGGACATGTGAACATGATTAACTCTTAATGAGTTAATGAGCAGGACGTATGCTTCCGTTTATTTGTGTCGTCCTCTGTTTCTTTGACCCATACACGCCCCCTCAACATACATGTGTTTTTTCTTCCTTTTCCAACATGTGTTCAGTGTACCAGATCTTTCTCATTCTTGGTTACTTTTCTTCTAGGTTTTGTTTTTCTTGATGCAATTGTAAATGGCATTGCTTTCTTATTTTCTCTTTGTGAAGGTTTGTCATCAGTACACAGAAATGCAACAAGATGGGACACCTGTGTGGCTCAGTCAGTTAAGCATCTGTCTTTGGCTCAGGTCACCATCCCGGGGTGCTGTCATCGAGACCCGCAGTGGACTTCCTGCTCAGTGGGGAGTCTGCATCTCCCTCTCCCTCTGCTGCTCACTCTGCTTCTTCTGTCTCCCTCTGTCAAATAAATAAAGTCTTTAAAAAATAAATGCAACAGGTCTCTGTATATTGACTTTGTATCCTGCAGCTTTACTGAATTTGTTTATTCTAAGAGTTTTTTGGTGGAACCTCTATGGAATTCTATATATAGTATCATGTCATTTGCAAACACTGACAGTTTTCCTATTTGGATTTCATCTTTTCTTTTTTCTTTTTTTCTTTTCATCTGAATGCTTTGGCTAGGGCTTTCAATACTGTGTTGAGTGAAAGTGATGAGAATGGGCGTCTTTTTTTTGCTTTTTTTTTGTCTTTTTTATTTTTTTATAATATGTTATATATTTATTCATGAGAGTCAGAGAGAGAGGGAGAGAGGCAGAGGCAGAGAGAGAAGCAGGCTCCCCGCCTAGCCGGAAGCCCGATTCAGGACTAAATCCCAGGACCCTGGGATTGTGACCTGAGCTGAAGGCAGACACTTAACCATCTGAGCCACACAGGCACCCTCTTTGTCTTGTTTTTGATCTTAGTGGAAATGTTTTCAGCTTTTCACCCTTGGGTAATATGTCCTCTGTGAGCTTTTCATATATGAACTCTGTTATCTTGAGGTGTGTTCCCTCTATACCCAGATGGTTTAGAGTTTTTATCATAAATGCATATTGAACTGTCAAGTGTTCTTGTTGAGGTACAGCAGAATGTGGGGTTTTGTTGGGATAGGCGTGCAGATTTCTCCAGGCCAGGGACCTTTCTGTAGTTCCAAATGACCCAGGATCCTTCTCGGTGGCAGCCTGAGTTCTCTCCTATTTTTGAGGTGTCTCCAATGCCCAGAGCTTTGTATCCAGGACTCTGGGGAAAAACCCATCAGAACCCATGCCAGGGTTAGGGTTCGGGACTACGGGCATGACAGGCCCGATGTGCTAGCACTGTGGGAGGCTTTCCAGGGGACTGAGTTGAGGGCGTGGATCAGGATGAAGGTCATGCCAGGGATTTTGGCCAGGGGCTTGCTGAAAGGGGGGTTCGCTAGGATGGGCATCCGGAGTTCCCAATTGCGAGGTTTCCTTCTGTGTGTCAGTCTGAGTACTCTGGTATTGCTCAGTTGTCCCCAATCTCTGGAGTTTAGAGGAAGGCCTCTGGGGACAGACCCTTCCCAAGCAAAAATAGGGTTAAGGTTAGGGCTTATGTGCGTGGCAGGCCCGATCTACCAACACAGTGGTGAGCTTCCCAGGGAGCCGAGTTGTGGGCATGGGTCAGGGTGAGTGCCAGGCCCAGGATTTTAGGCCCGACCACTGAATGTGGGAGATGGATGGGGTGGACATGCAGGTTTCTCTTGCCCTGAATGCTTTCTGGTGTCCAAACGGTGAGGTTTCCTTCTGGGTGTAGGCTGAGTCTTCTGGTCCTCCTAGGTGGTCCCAATTCCTGGGGATTTGGAAACAGGCCTCTGAGGACTGACTCCTGACAAGGAAACCAAGTTTATGGTAGGGCCTTAGGGACTTGGCAGGGTGAATCTACGGGCACTATGGCTAGCTTCCCGGGGTCTGAGTTGAGGCCATATGTCGGGGTGAGCGTGAAGCTTATGGTTTGCGGCAAGGGGGCCAATGAAAGTGCAGGTGTGTTTTAATGTGCACGCAGTGTACTCCTGCTCTGAACACTTTCCTGAGTTCCAAATGGCGTGTTTTCCTTCTGGGTGACAGGCTGAGTCTTCTGTTCTTCCTGGAGCCAGCCTTCACTGACAGATTCCTCAGATGGCTCCGTAGGGTGACACTTAGGATCTGGGGGCACAGCAGGCCTGACGTGCTAGCACTGTAGCCTGCTCAGTGGGGTTTGTCTAGAGGGCGTGGGTCAGGGTGAGTGTCAGGATCATGGTTGGCCGCCGGAGGGCGCCAAATTTGTCCGTTGGCTGGGATGGGCATTCAGATTTCTCGGGTTCTGAACGCTCTCTGGGGTTGCAAGTAGTGTGTTTGAATTCTTTTTGGCAAGGTGAGTCGTCTGATGTCGCTCAGGTATTGCCATCCCTGGGACTTTGGAGCCAGGCTTTTCGGGACAGAAACTAAGAAGCCAACCTAGGGATAGACTTACGGCCTAGGGTCATTTTATTTCTGATCTGCCCACGGTGGTGTAAGCTTTGGGGAGTGGGCGATCTGAGTTGGGGGCGTGGGATTAGGGTGAGTGTGAAGCTCAGGGTTTGCGGGTAGGGGCCGTTGAAATTGGCATTTCTCTGGAATGGGCACCCAGAATTCTCCTACTCGGAAAGCTTTTCCATGAGTTCCCAATGATGGGGTTCCATTCTGGGAGACAGGCTGAATCCTCTGGTATTGCTCAGGTGCCCCCGATCC
>NW_027402993.1:0-3095 GCF_003265705.2 Callorhinus ursinus
ACCAATGAAAATGAAAACACAACTGTTCAAAATCTTTGGGATACAGCAAAGGCAGTCCTGAGAGGAAAGTATATAGCAATACAAGCCTTTCTCAAGAAACAAGAAAGGTCTCAAATACACAACCTAACCCTACACCTAAAGGAGCTGGAGAAAGAACAGCAAATAAAGCCTAAACCCAGCAGGAGAAGAGAAATCATAAAGATCAGAGCAGAAATCAATGAACTAGAAACCAAAAGAACAGTAGAACAGATCAACGAAACTAGGAGCTGGTTCTTTGAAAGAATTAACAAGATTGATAAACCCCTGGCCAGACTGATCAAAAAGAAAAGAGAAATGACCCAAATCCACAAAATCATGAATGAAAGAGGAGAGATCACAACCAACACCAAAGAAATACAAACAATTATAAGAACATATTATGAGCAACTCTATGCCAGCAAATTAGAGAACCTGGAAGAAATGGGTGCATTCCTAGAGATGTATCAACTACCAAAATTGAACCAGGAAGAAATAGAAAACCTGAACAGACCTATAACCACTAAGGAAATTGAAACAGTCATCAAAAATCTCCCAAGAAACAAAAGCCCAGGGCCAGACGGCTTCCCAGGGGAATTCTATCAGACATTTCAAGAAGAATTAATACCTATTCTCCTGAAACTGTTCCAAAAAATAGAAATGGAAGGGAAACTTCCAAACTCATTTTATGAGGCCAGCATTATCTTGATCCCAAAACCAGACAAAGACCCCATCAAAAAAGAGAATTACAGACCAATATCCTTGATGAACATGGATGCAAAAATTCTCACCAAAATACTAGCCAATAGGATCCAACAGTACATTAAAAGGATTATTCACCATGACCAAGTGGGATTTATTCCTGGGCTGCAAGGCTGGTTCAACATCCGCAAATCAATCAACGTGATACAATACATTAACAAAAGAAAGAACTAGAATCATATGATCCTCTCAATAGATGCAGAAAAAGCATTTGACAAAGTACAACATCCTTTCTTGATCAAAACTCTTCAGAGTATAGGGATAGAGGGTACATACCTCAATATCATAAAAGCCATCTATGAAAAACCTACAGCGAGTATCATTCTCAATGGGGAAAGGCTGAGAGCCTTTCCCCTAAGGTCAGGAACGCGGCAGGGATGTCCACTCTCACCACTGCTATTCAACATAGTATTAGAAGTCCTAGCCACAGCAATCAGACAACAAAAAGAAATCAAAGGCATCCAAATCGGCAGAGAGGAAGTCAAACTCTCACTCTTTGCAGATGATATGATACTGTATGTGGAAAACCCAAAAGACTCCACCCCAAAACTGCTAGAACTCATACAGGAATTCAGTAAAGTAGCAGGATATAAAATCAATGCACAGAAATCAGTGGCATTCCTATACACCAACAACAAGACAGAAGAGAGACAAATCAAGGAGTCTATCCCATTTACAATTGCACCCAAAACCATTAGATACCTAGGAATAAATCTAACCAAAGAGGCAAAGGATCTGTACTCAGAAAACTATAAAATACTCATGAAAGAAATTGAAGAAGACACAAAGAAATGGAAAAACGTTCCATGCTCATGGATTGGGAGAATCAACATTGTGAAGATGTCAATGCTACCTAGAGCAATCTACACATTCAATGCAATCCCCATCAAAATACCATCCACTTTTTTCAAAGAAATGGAACAAATAATCTTAAAATTTGTATGGAACCAGAAGAGACCCAGAATAGCCAGAGGAATACTGAAAAAGAAAAGCAAAGCTGGCGGCATCACAATTCCGGACTTCCAGCTCTATTACAAAGCTGTCATCATCAAGACAGTATGGTACTGGCACAAAAACAGACACATAGATCAATGGAACAGAATCGAGAGCCCAGAAATGGACCCTCAACTCTATGGTCAACTTATTTTTGACAAAGCAGGAAAGAATGTCCAATGGCAAAAAGACAGTCTCTTCAACAAATGGTGCTGGGAAAATTGGACAGCCACATGCAGAAGAATGAAACTGGACCATTTCCTTACACCACACACAAAAATAGACTCCAAATGGTTGAAAGACCTAAACGTGAGACAGGAGTCCATCAAAATCCTAAAGGAGAACACAGGTAGCAACCTTTTCGACCTTAGCCGCAGTAACTTCTTCCTAGAAACATCGCCAAAGGCACGGGAAGCCCGGGCAAAAATGAACTATTGGGATTTCATCAAGATAAAAAGCTTTTGCACAGCAAAAGAAACAGTCCACAAAACCAAAAGACAACCGACAGAATGGGAGAAAATATTTGCAAATGACATATCAGATAAAGGGCTAGTATCCAAAATCTATAAAGAACTTATCAAACTCAACACCCAAAGAACAAATAATCCAATCAAGAAATGGGCAGAAGACATAAACAGACATTTCTCCAAAGAAGACATCCAAATGGACAACAGGCACATGAAAAAGTGCTCAACATCGCTCGGCATCAGGGAAATCCAAATCAAAACCTCAATGAGATACCACCTCACACCCGTCAGAATGGCTAAAATTAACAAGTCAGGGAACGACAGATGTTGGCGGGGATGTGGAGAAAGGGGAACCCTCCTACACTGTTGGTGGGAATGCAAGCTGGTGCAACCCCTCTGGAAAACAGTATGGAGGTTCCTCAAACAGTTGAAATTAGAGCTACCGTTCGATCCAGCAATTGCACTACTGGGTATTTACCTCAAAGATACAAATGTAGGGACCCGAAGGGGTACGTGTACCCCAATGTTTATAGCAGCAATGTCCACAATAGCCAAACTGTGGAAAGAGCCAAGATGCCCATCGACAGATGAATGGATAAAGAAGAAGTGGTATATATACACAATGGAATATTATGCAGCCATCAAAAGGAATGAGATCTTGCCATTTGCAACGACGTGGATGGAACTGGAGGGTGTTATGCTGAGTGAAATAAGTCAATCAGAGAAAGACATGTATCACATGACCTCACTGATATGAGGAATTCTTAATCTCAGGAAACAAACTGAGTGTTACTGGAGTGGTTGGGGGTGGGAGGGATGGGATGGCTGGGTGATAGACATTGGGGAGGGTATGTGCTA
>NW_027402994.1:0-3094 GCF_003265705.2 Callorhinus ursinus
ACAATGGCACTAAATTCATACCTTTCAATAGTTACCCTGAATGTAAATGGGCTCAATGCCCCAATCAAAAGACACAGGCTATCAGATTGGATTAAAAAACAAGACCCATCCATATGCTGTCTGCAAGAGACTCATTTTAGACCCAAAGACACCCCCAGATTGAAAGTGAGGGGGTGGAAAACCATTTACCATGCTAATGGACACCAAAAGAAAGCTGGGGTGGCAATCCTTATATCAGACAAACGAGATTTTAAAACAAAGACTGTAATAAGAGATGAGGAAGGACACTATATCCTACTTAAAGGGTCTATCCAACAAGAAGATCTAACAATTGTAAATATCTATGCCCCGAACATGGGAGCAGCCAATTATATAAGGCAATTAATAACAAAAGCAAAGAAACACATTGACAACAATACAATAATAGTGGGGGATTTAACACCCCCCTGACTGAAATGGACAGATCATCTAAGCAAAAGATCAACAAGGAAATAAAGACTTTAAATGACACACTGGACCAAATGGACTTCACAGACATATTCAGAACATTCCATCCCAAAGCAACGGAATACACATTCTTCTCTAGTGCCCATGGAACATTCTCCAGAATTGATCACATTCTAGGTCACAAATCAGGTCTCAACCGGTACCAAAAGATTGGGATCATTCCCTGCATATTTTCAGACCACAATGCTTTGAAACTAGAACTCAACCACAAGAGGAAAGTCGGAAAGAACTCAAATACATGGAGGCTAAAGAGCATCCTACTAAAGAATGAATGGGTCAACCAAGAAATTAAAGAAGAATTAAAAAAATTCATGGAAACCAATGAAGATGAAAACACAACTGTTCAAAATCTTTGGGATACAGCAAAGGCAGTCCTGAGAGGAAAGTATATAGCAATACAAGCCTTTCTCAAGAAACAAGAAAGGTCTCAAATACACAACCTAACCCTACACCTAAAGGAGCTGGAGAAAGAACAGCAAATAAAGCCTACACCCAGCAGGAGAAGAGAAATCATAAGGATCAGAGCGGAAATCAATGAACTAGAAACCAAAAGAACAGTAGAACAGATCAACGAAACTAGGAGCTGGTTCTTTGAAAGAATTAACAAGATTGATAAACCCCTGGCCAGACTGATCAAAAAGAAAAGAGAAATGACCCAAATCAACAAAATCATGAATGAAAGAGGAGAGATCACAACCAACACCAAAGAAATACAAACAATTATAAGAACATATTATGAGCAACTCTATGCCAGCAAATTAGATAACCTGGAAGAAATGGGTGCATTCCTAGAGACGTATCAACTACCAAAATTGAACCAGGAAGAAATAGAAAACCTGAACAGACCTATAACCACTAAGGAAATTGAAACAGTCATCAAAAATCTCCCAAGAAACAAAAGCCCAGGGCCAGATGGCTTCCCAGGGGAATTCTATCAGACATTTCAAGAAGAATTAATACCTATTCTCCTGAAACTGTTCCAAAAAATAGAAATGGAAGGGAAACTTCCAAACTCATTTTGTGAGGCCACCATTACCTTGATCCCAAAACCAGACAAAGACCCCATCAAAAAAGAGAATTACAGACCAATATCCTTGATGAACATGGATGCAAAAATTCTCACCAAAATACTAGCCAATAGGATCCAACAGTACATTAAAAGAATTATTCACCATGACCAAGTGGGATTTATCCCTGGGCTGCAAGGCTGGTTCAACATCCGCAAATCAATCAACGTGATACAATACATTAACAAAAGAAAGAGCAAGAATCATATGATCCTCTCAATAGATGCAGAAAAAGCATTTGACAAAGTACAACATCCTTTCTTGATCAAAACTCTTCAGAGTATAGGGATAGAGGGTACATACCTCAATATCATAAAAGCCATCTATGAAAAACCTACAGCGAGTATCATTCTCAATGGGGAAAGGCTGAGAGCCTTTCCCCTAAGGTCAGGAACGCGGCAGGGATGTCCACTCTCACCACTGCTATTCAACATAGTATTAGAAGTCCTAGCCACAGCAATCAGACAACAAAAAGAAATCAAAGGCATCCAAATCGGCAAAGAGGAAGTCAAACTCTCACTCTTTGCAGATGATATGATACTGTACGTGGAAAACCCAAAAGACTCCACCCCAAAACTGCTAGAACTCATACAGGAATTCAGTCAAGTAGCAGGATATAAAATCAATGCACAGAAATCAGTGGCATTCCTATACACCAACAACAAGACAGAAGAGAGACAAATCAAGGAGTCTATCCCATTTACAATTGCACCCAAAACCATCAGATACCTAGGAATAAATCTAACCAAAGAGGCAAAGGATCTGTACTCAGAAAACTATAAAATACTCATGAAAGAAATTGAAGAAGACACAAAGAAATGGAAAAACGTTCCATGCTCATGGATTGGGAGAATCAACATTGTGAAGATGTCAATGCTACCTAGAGCAATCTACACATTCAATGCAATCCCCATCAAAATACCATCCACTTTTTTCAAAGAAATGGAACAAATAATCCTAAAATTTGTATGGAACCAGAAGAGACCCCGAATAGCCAGAGGAATACTGAAAAAGAAAAGCAAAGCTGGCGGCATCACAATTCCGTACTTCCAGCTCTATTACAAAGCTGTCATCATCAAGACAGTATGGTACTGGCACAAAAACAGACACATAGATCAATGGAACAGAATCGAGAGCCCAGAAATGGACCCTCAACTCTATGGTCAACTTATTTTTGACAAAGCAGGAAAGAATGTCCAATGGCAAAAAGACAGTCTCTTCAACAAATGGTGTTGGGAAAATTGGACAGCCACATGCAGAAGAATGAAACTGGACCATTTCCTTACACCACACACAAAAATCAACTCCAAATGGTTGAAAGACCTAAACGTGAGACAGGAGTCCATCAAAATCCTAAAGGAGAACACAGGTAGCAACCTTTTTGACCTTAGCCGCAGCAACTTCTTCCTAGAAACATCGCCAAAGGCACGGGAAGCCCGGGCAAAAATGAACTATTGGGATTTCATCAAGATAAAAAGCTTTTGCACAGCAAAAGAAACAGTCCACAAAACCAAAAGACA
>NW_027402995.1:0-3092 GCF_003265705.2 Callorhinus ursinus
CGTGGAGAGGGGATGGGAGCTACAGCTGTGCTCGTTTCCAGGCTGCTTTCTTCCAAGTCAGGGTGGAGCAGCGAGAGTTCCCGAGCCACGGGGAGCCGTGTAGAGGCAGCAGCTCCGGGGAGCAAGAGCTGAGCCGAGAGGTGCCTTCCGCAACGGCCTCTTTCCGACCTGGCTTTGGCGTACGGAACCCGCTCCCCAGGCTTTCGCGCCCGGACACCGTACAGTGCTTCCTCCCGCCGAGAGGTCGGCAGTGGCTACAGCACGGATTCTCCACACTCTTTCTGCTTCGCGTTCGTCCGCTTGCATTGAGACTTGTATGCCAAAGCGGGGCCGCAGGCCCGAGTTCGCGTACCAAGCGCTGGGCCCCTTTCTGCCTTCTGCCGCCGCCTGAGTCTCACTCCGAAAACGGTTGGGGACTCGCTGGCAGCGCAGGGCCGCAGGCACACAGCAGAATGCTTCCACGCCCTGCAACGGCTGTCCCGGCTGGAGCGAGGATGCTCTCCAGTGTGGTTCCTGCGAGTCAGGGGGTGGTTTTGCGGCCTGCACTCGCACACGGGGCAACGGTACTGGGCCCAGAAACAAGAGCCGAGCCCAGAGGCGTGTCTTCAGCACCGGCCTCCTGCTCGCTCGGGTGGACTTTAAGGGAGGCCGTTCCCAGAGCTCTCAGCCTCAGTACACAGTATAGCGCGTCCTCTAACCCAGTGACTGGCGGGAGCTTAAGGCTCAGTATCTGCCCAGATTTCTGCCTTCGAAGGAGGTGCCTGGAACTCAGGGCTCCACGCACCCATGCTGGGGGAGTGCCAGCCTCGTGACACTAGAGCTGCTGGGAGAGGGGCCTCTGCGCGAAGCCGGTTCTCTCGCCCTGTGATTCAGGGGAATCGTTTCCTAGCCCCTCACGCAGACACACTGAAAGTGTTGCCACCCTCCGGAACCGTGATGCTGTCTCCAGCACGGTCCCTCTCCACGGCTGTTAGCTAGCGTTCGGTCACTCTTCAGCCTGGCTTCTCCGTGCTAGTGCTTAGTTAGCTAGGTCTCCAAGGCAGGCCCACAGGGCAGAGCAGTGCTAACCTCCTCACACAACAGAGGGGTCGAGAGAGCAGCCTTCCTCACAGGCCTGTTTCTCGGTCAGAGTTACGTTTAGCTTCCATCGCTCATGCTTTCACACAAACACCCGACAGGAGAAGTGTGCGCTCAGGGAAGGGCTTTCTTGGCGGAGGCTCGGGGCCTCTGGCCTTTGGTGCCTTGGCGTTAGGCGGATGGCAGTTCGGACTAAACGCACACAGGGCCAGACGGCCTAGCCTCAGGAAAGAAGTGTTGCGTCCAGAGGCGCCTTGGTCCCCTGCTTCTTTCTCCCTTGGAATTCAGCTGCGACCCACTCCCCAGCTGGGCACACAAGCACGGTTGTACACGTGGCCGCGCCCAGTGGAGAGGGGACGGGATCTACAGCTCTGCTTGTTTCCAGGTTCCTTTCTTCCAAGTCAGGGTGGAGCAGCGAGAGTTCCCGAGCCACGGGGAGCCGTGTAGAGGCAGCAGCTCCGGGGAGCAAGAGCTGAGCCGAGCGGTGCCGTCCGCAACGGCCTCTTTCTCCCCTGGCTTTGGCGTATGGAACCCGCTCCAGAGGCTTTCGCGCCCGGACACCATACACTGCTTCCTCCCGCCGAGAGGTCGGCAGTAGCTACAGCACGGATTCTCCACACTCTTTCTGCTTCGCGTTCGTCCGCTTGCAATGAGACTTGCATGCCAAAGCGGGGCCGCAGGCTCGGCTTCACGAACCAAGCCGTGGGCCGTGTTCTGCCTTCTGCCGCCGCCTGAGTCTCACTCCGAAAATGGTTGGAGACTCGCTGGCAGTGCACGGCCGCAGGCACACAGCAGAATGCTTCCCCGCTCAGCAACGGCTGTCCCGGCTGGAGCGAGGATGCTCTCCAGTGTGGTTCCTGCGAGTCAGGGGGTGGTTTTGCGGCCTGCACTCGCACACGGGGCAAAGGTACTGGGCCCCAAAACAAGAGCCGAGCCGAGAGGCTTGTCTACGGCACCGGCCTCTTGCTCACTCGGGCGGACATTAGGGAGGCCGTTCCCGGAGCTCTCAGCCACAGTCCACGGTGTACCGCGTCCTCTAACCCAGTCACCGGCGGCAGCTTAAGGCTCGGTATCTGCCCAGATTTCTGCCTTCGAAGGAGGTGCCTGGAACTCAGGGCTCCACGCACCCATGCCGGGGGAGTGCCTGCATCGTGACACTAGAGCTGCTGCGAGAGGGGCCTCTGTACGAAGCCGGTTCTCTCGCCCTGTGATTCAGGGGAATCGTTTCTTAGCCCCTCACGCAGACACACTGAAAGTGTTGCCACCCTCCGGAACCGTGATGCTGTCTACAGCGCGGTCCCTCTCCACGGCTGTTAGCTAGGGTTCGTTCACTCTACAGCCTGGCTTCTACGTGCGAGTGCTTAGGTACCTAGGTCTCCAAGGCAGGCCCACAGGGTAGAGCAGGGCTAACCTCCTCACACAAGAGAGGGGTCGAGAGAGCAGCCTTCCTCACAGGCCTGTTTCTCGGTCAGAGTTACGTTTAGCTTCCATCGCTCATGCTTTCACACAAACACCCCACAGGGGAAGTGTGCGCTCAGGAAGGGCGTTCTTGGCGGAGGCTCGGGGCCTCTAGCGTTTGGTGCCTTGGCGTTAGGCGGATGGCAGTTTGGACTAAACGCACACAGGGCCAGACGGCCTAGCTTCAGGAAAGAGGTGTTGCGTCCAGAGGCGCCTTGGTCCCCTGCTTCTTTCTCCCTCAGAATTCCGTTGGGACCCACTCCCCACCTGGGCACACAAGCACGGTTGTACACGTGGCCGCCCCCCGTGGAGAGGGGATGGGAGCTACAGCTGTGCTCGTTTCCAGGCTGCTTTCTTCCAAGTCAGGGTGGAGCAGCGAGAGTTCCCGAGCCACGGGGAGCCGTGTAGAGGCAGCAGCTCCGGGGAGCAAGAGCTGAGCCGAGAGGTGCCTTCCGCAACGGCCTCTTTCCGACCTGGCTTTGGCGTACGGAACCCGCTCCCCAGGCTTTCGCGCCCGGACACCGTACAGTGCTTCCTCCCGCCGAGAGGTCGGCAGT
>NW_027402996.1:0-3092 GCF_003265705.2 Callorhinus ursinus
TCTTCATCTGAGGAGGAGTCTTGGAGAACAAGTGTATCTCGTCACCCTGCAAGTGAAATAACCAAAGCCCAACGCTCAGGTTCTAACAGAAGCAGAAATTCAATATACTGTTTTGGGGGAATCCTCCTCCCCTCTTATGTGGCCTTGGGGGTCCTCAAGGAAAGCCTTCTTTCGTCTCCTTTCCTCAGAGAGAGGAGCTGGCCCAATGTCCCGCGGTCCCCACCGTTTCCCAGTGCTAAGGAAGAGCCACACGCAGGGCCCTGGTGTCAGGAGTGTGGTCGGCCACTGCTCCTCGGCTCCCAGCTAGTGGCCTGGCGGCTGCATGGAAGAGCTAAATTGCTTTCCGGGAAGGAGTGCTCACTGCCCACACCGCTCACCATCCCCCTGTGCACTCTGCAATCCAGGCTCCGTGCCAGGCTTAGGTCAATCACCAGCACTCCACATGTTCCCGCCATGGGAGGGATCATTAAGCATCAACCCATCGCACAGAGGAGGAGAGCGACGCCCAGCGAGGGCAGGTAAAATGGCTCCAGTCCCAGAGCTGATCAGCAGAGGAGATGGAAAGGCAGCCCTCCAGAGCCCCTGCTAGACAAGCCAGAGTTTCCCTCAGTTGAAATTGAGCCCTCGCCTGCCTGAGCAGCCACGCACTGGCCCCTGACATTCATGATGGCCTCTTCTTGACCGTGAAGGTGAGCTGGCCGACTAGGAGGGGGAGTACAGCTGCATGGACAGGCTGTAGCTCCAGGAGAGAGTGACACATCTGAGCTAGCAGGAGCCACACTCTGGTATCCCTCCCGGAGCCAGACCAGGAGCTGGAATCTCGGTGCTAGAGGGGCCAGCACACAACAGGGTCTGCACTGATCGCGGATCCATGGTCCCCAGGGAGAGTCCACTCTGCCCTCTCCCCGCTATTGCCTGGCCTCACCTCTCCTCACGGTGGGGCTGTAGGACCCGGAACCAGGTCCCATAGGGACGGTGCCACAGTCCGCTTGATGGTCAGGGTTCCCCAAGGGACCCAGGGGCTTGCCAAGACCCGGGGAAAAGACAGGGTCTGGGTTCCGTTATCCACCACCACCCTGGGCACTTGGCAGTAGGAAGAGATACCCACCCCCAAGTCCGGAGGGCTATAGCACAAAAGGCCTCAACTTACTCGGCTGTCACTTGGGCTGCAGAGATGCAGTGTCCCAAGGTTCCGACAGTCTTGTAGAAGGGCCTGTTGGCCTTGGATATCCATCCCCGAACCCCTGAGATCCCAGTCTTTGGAACATGTTTTCTAACGCTTCGAGGTGCTTTTCAGCAGAGGACAGACTCGGGGCTTCGGGGGCTGAGGATCTGGCTACGTAGAACGTGGCAGAGCACAGGGCCACCAGTCAGGAGACCAAGGTAAGGGCCCTCCGTGTTGCAGCTTCAGGGTCCCCATGTGGAAGAGGATCCAAAATAACTGCTCTGGTCAGGGTGAGGAGGCCTTAGGCCGGAACGGATCCCCAGGACCAGAGAGGGAAACGGGGACAAGGGAGGCTTCTGAGGGTTCTCACATCGCCTATGGAACCCACAGATCTGCTCCTGTGAGCGACACAGACACAGAGACACAGAAGGAGACAGAGAATGAACACAGGACAGAGGGAACCAGTAGAAGTCACGGACTCCATCAGCGTAGAAATGACATCCCGGCATTTTGTGCCATTCTATTCCTGAGAGTGCCGTCACATTGGCCATCCACTCTGGAGGGCAGGGGATTCCAAAGGGATGTGTGACCAGGACTCAGGGCTCCCAGGAGCCACGGTGGGGACTACCCAGCACATGGGCACAGACAGGGACCATGGACCTGAGCTTAACCGTAATGGGAGCCCCTGGAAGTCTGTGTTGGGAGAGGACAAGGTCAGAATCAGTTCATGACAACCTTCCACGGGGGCTGGGACAAAGGCAGGAGGGGGGTGGGTTTGCCTGGTCCCCAGAGCAGATTCAAGCCCCTCTGAGCTGTGTTCCATGCCAAGCGCAGCCCCTGGCTCATTCTTGCAATGCCCGGTTTGCAACAGCCTCCTGTGTTAGCAGGCACGGAACATGTGTAGATGTCCCTAACACTACTATTAACCTGTACCCTAAAACTAACCCGTACCCTAAACCTAACACCTACCCAAACCCTAACCCCTAACCCTACCCCTAATTCGAACCCTAAACCTAAAGCGTCCCCTAACACTAACCCGTACCATAAAGGGTACCCTAAACCTAAACCCTAACCTGTACCTTAAACCGTGCCCTAACACGTATCCTAGCTCTAAACCCTACCCTAACCCGTACCCTAACACTATCCCGTACCCTAACCCTCTCCCGTTCCCTAACCCATGCCCTAACCCGTACCCAACTCTAACCCTAAACTTGGGTGAACTAGAGAAAAGAGGAAATCGCCGGAAATTTGGGGTTCATGAGAAATTTGACCGCCAGTCCTGACCGGAAGATGACACTGTGCCAAATGGAACTGCTGCTTTCTCAGAACCCTGACATCCTGTGAAATGCTGCATCACAGACTCACAGGCTGATGTTCAAAAACTTGAGTCTCCTAGATGCAGAGCAGATAAGTGCTGTCAGCTGGGGATAAGTAGGTCCTCTGACCTATGGCCTACACACCTGCTTCAATTTCTGGGAGAAGGGGAAAGACACACTTGTTTCTAAGTAGTCATTATCTTCATTCTAGGGTAGACCAATGACTTTGACTTTTTCGGAGAAGCGAAATTACTCTTCCAAATGAACAACTCAACTCACCTGTTCCTCATGCAACTTGTGTGCGATCTGGTTTACTCCAGCCTCCAGGCCCCACCTGGAGGGTCCACCTGTACCCTCTTGACAGCCCATGACCAGCACCAGGACCCTGGGGGCACAATGCTGGATTTCGGGGAGTTCTCTGGGGCTTCTTGCCACCACACCTGTGCCTGAGGAAGCGGGAACCTGGAGGACCCTCCCCGACAATCCCAAAGGACCATTAGCACCATCCCTGAGGACATGGGGCACAGTGCTGACGTTGGAGGACTGCTCTGGGGCTTCTTGCCACCACACCTGTGCCTGGGGGGAGCGGGAACCTGGAGGGCCCTCCCCGT
>NW_027402997.1:0-3091 GCF_003265705.2 Callorhinus ursinus
ACCTGATATCCTTTGCCTTGGAGACGGGAGCTTTTTGAATAGACGTGGTGGAAGCACAAGGAACGTGCCGTGCCCTGTACTCATCTCTGAGAAACAAGTCCGTGCGCAATGGGTCCTTCAGCCTAGCATATGGACGGGGTCATGAAGTCAGTAGAGATTGCAAGTGTACGTATGCAGGCATAAGGAGAGTGCCCTATCCTTAACTCCGAGAAAAGAGCATGACGGAGGGAGACCGTATTTCAAGCGAACCCCTCTCCTGAGATATATCGAAGCAGTTGCAAAAGGGGGTGTGGAAGCACAACGCAAGCGTTCTATACGAAACTCGGAAAACACGGTGCTGTAGAATGCAGCTTTCTCCCGCGTCTTGGTTCATGTTTAGGGAAGGGATACCCACTGCGCGTGTGGAAGCCTAGGGAATGTACCATGGGCTGAAGTGTCAAAAGCAAGCCTGTGCAGAAAGCAACGTTCAGCGCACATCTTGTTTCACGAAGAGAGAAGCCGTTTCCAATGTGTGTGTGTAAGCCTAAGGCCAAGTGCCATATATACTTACCCCCACGAAAAACCGCTATAGAATACCCGTCCTTCAACTCACAGCTTACCTGTGGAAGTTTTTCTAAAGTGCGTGTGGAGGCCCAAGGAAAAGTGTGACAGGCTTCCCTCTGAGAAAGAAGTCTGCGTGGAAGGCCTCTTTCAACTCACGGCTTTTTCTGGCTTACGGGAGGCTGCTCAAGGGTGTATATGGAAGCCTAGGGATAAAGCGCATACACTTCACTCTCCGGGGGGAAAAAAAGCAAGAACCCAAAGCATCGGTGAGAAACCGTCTCTCAACGAACACCTTCTTTCCTAACGTGACAGAAACATATTCAACTCTGTGTTTGGGTGTGTGTGTGCGTGAATAAGAAAAGTGCCATGTACTCACCAAGGTAAACCAAGTCCGCATATACGGCAACTCTCCACTAAGATCTTCAGGTATCCTGTAGAGAAAATCATTTCCAAAAGTGGGTGCGGAAGCAACATGAAAGTGCCGTACGCTTTACTACCGTTCCCTGGACCTAACTCCGAGAAACGTCCTCTCTGACGATAGAAAAGAGCTGAGCCATCTCAAGGCTACGTGTGATCGCACAGGGACCGTTCCCTGGATATAACTCCGAGAAACGCGTCCGGGGTACAAGGCAGCTTTCAACTGACGAATTCTTTCATGAGACAGGAAGCGTTTCCATATGTAGGCGTGGAAGCGTCAGGAGAGCGCAGTAGACCGTCCTGTAAGAGGCAACCTCACCTTTGCGAAACCGTCTTAGACCTGACATCCTTTGCCTTGAGACGGGAGCCTTTTGAATAGTCGTGGTGGAAGCACACGGAACGTGCCGTGCCCTGTACTCATCTCTGAGAAACAACTCCGTGCTCAATGGGTCCTTCAGACTAGGATATGGACGGGGTCATGAAGTCAGTAGAGATTGCAAGTGTACGTGTGCAGGCAGAAGGAGAGTGCCCTATCCTTAACTCCGAGAAAAGAGCATGACGGAGGGAGCCCGTCTTTCAAGCGAACCCCTCTCCTGAGATATATCGAAGCAGTTGCAATAGGGGGTGTAGAAGCACAACGCAAGCGTTCTATACGAAACCCGGAAAACAAGATGGTGTAGAATGCAGCTTTCCCCCCCGTCTTGGTTCATGTTTAGGGAAGGGATACCCACTGCGCGTGTGGAAGCCTAGGGAATGTACCATGGGCTGAAGTGTGAAAAGCAAGCCTGTGCAGAATGGAAGGTCCAGCGCACATCTTGTTTCCGAAGAGAGAAGCCGTTTCCAATGTTTGTGTGGAAGCCTAAGGCCAAGTATCATATATACTTACCCCCATGAAAAACCGCTGTAGAATACCCGTCCTTCAACTCACAGCTTTCCTGAGGAAGTTTTCTAAAGGGAGTGTGGAGGTCCAAGGAAAAGTGTGACAGGCTACGGTCTGAGAAGGAGGTCTGCGTGGAACGCCTCTTTCAACTCACGGCTTGTTTCTGGATTACAGGAGGCTTCTCAAGGGTGTGTAGGGAAGCCTAGGGATAAAGCACATACACTTCACTCTCCGGGGGGAAAAAAAGCAAGAGTCCAAAAGCATCGGCGAGAAACCGTCTCTCAACGAACACATTTTATCCTGACGGGACAGAAACATGTTGATCTCTGTGTGTGTGTGTGTGTGTGTGTGTGTGTGTGTGTGTGTGTGCGTGAATAAGAAAAGTGCCATGTACTCACCTTAGAAAAGCAAGTCTGCGTATACGGCAATTCTCCACTAATATCTTCAGGTATCCTGGAGGGATAATCATTTCAATATTTGGGTGTGGATGTATCATGAAAGTACCGTAGTCTTTACTACCCTCCTTGGACCGAAATCCGAGAAACGTCTCCCTGACGATAGAAAAGAGCTGAGCCATCTCAAGGCTGCGTGAGATCGCATAGGGCCCGTTCCCTGGACCTAACTCCGAGAAACGCGTCGGGGGTACAAGGCAGCTTTCAACTGACGCATTCTTTCGTGAGACCAGAAGCGTTTCCATATGTAGGCGTGGAAGCGTCAGGAGAGTGCAGTAGACCGCCCTCTAAGAGGCAACCTCGCTTTTGCGAAACCTTCTTTCACCTGATATCCTTTGCCTTGGAGACGGGAGCCTTTTGAATAGTCGTGGTGGAAGCACAAGGAACGTGCCGTGCCCTATACTCATCTCTGAGAAACAAGTCCGTGCGCAATGGGTCTTTCAGCCTAGCATATGGACGGGGTCATGAAGTCAGTAGAGATTGCAAGTGTACGTGTGCAGATATAAAGAGAGTGCCCTATCCTTAACTCCGAGAAAAGAGCATGACGGAGGGAGACCGTCTTTCAAGCGTACCCCTCTCCTGAGGATATATCGAAGCAGGTGCAAAAGCGGGTGTGGAAGCACAACGCAAGCGTTCTATACGAAACTCGGAAAACAAGGTGGTGTAGAATGCAGCTTTCCCCCGCCTCTTGGCTCATGTTTAGGGAAGGGATACCCACTGCGCGTGTGGAAGCCTAGGGAAAGTACCATGGCCTGAAGTGTGAAAAGCAAGCCTGTGCAGAACACAACGTTCTGCGCAC
>NW_027402998.1:0-1530 GCF_003265705.2 Callorhinus ursinus
TGGTAAAAAAAAAGCCATGAATTCTATGTGCAGTATTCCCCTAGCGCTGGAGTTCTCCCGTTCTCCTTGATCGGTAAACTTGGTCTTGGCTTGCTGGCTGTTCGTGCTGATATTCTGGGGGAGGGGCCTGTTGCTGTGGTTTCCAAATGTCTTTGCCGGAGGCTGAATTGCCCCGCCCTTGTCGGTCCGGGCTAAGCAAGCTGCTCAGGTTTGCTCTCAGGAGCTTTTATTCCCTGTAAGCTCTCGGTACAGCCTTGGAGGTCCAGGGCAAAAATGGTGGCCTCCCAATCTCCACCCAGAGGAGCTGAGAACTCGGGGCCCCGCTTCTCAGTGCGCCCCGAGAGAAAAGCAGTCACTCCCTTGTCCCCGGTCTCCGTCCGCACTCCGTGCTCACCCGGCCTGTGACCGAACGTTTGTATCTCTGGCACCCGACCCCGTGTGGAGTCTCCAAACCCAGCAGATCCCTGAGGTGCGTTCCCGTGCCGCTCCTCCCCGGGGAAGGAAGGGGAGTCTCCCCAGATCTGCCGCCTGTAGGGTCCCTGCTGCAGGAGCAGTGGTCCGACTGGGTCACGGATCACAGTTTATGGCAACCCCAAGCTGAGAGCCCGCCCCTCAGCTCCGTCTCTGCAGCTGGCTTCCCCGCTCCGATACCTGGGAGCTCTGGCGCAATCAGGCTCCCCCGGTCTTTCTGTGACCCCAAGGGTCCTGAGACCCCACTGTCCCGCGAGGGTTCCACCCCCGCTTAGCCACTGGAGTGACGTCCCTCAGCGGAGTCGACTTCTAAAAGGTCGGATTTTGTGCTCCGCGGCTCTAGCACTTGCCAGAAGCGGCCGGCGGAGGCCCCTCCCCCGTGTTCTGTTTTTATCTTTTTCTTTTTCTTTTTTCTCTCTTTCACTTTCTTTTCCCCTGGGTTCAGATCTTTTCTGATTTGTTTAGAGTATATTTTCTGGGGACGTTTTTAGCCTGTTAGCATTTTGTTCACTCTTTCATCTATTCTCCTCTGGACAAAATGACAAGACGGAAAAAATCACCTCAGCAAAAAGAACAGGAGGTAGTACTGACTGACAGGGACCTACTCAATATGGACATTAGGAAGATGTCGGACCTAGAGTTCAGAGTCATGATTTTAAAGATACTAGCTGGGCTTGAAAAAAGCATGGTAGTTATTAGAGAAACCCTTTCTGGAGAAATAAAAGAACTAAACTCTAACCAAGTAGAAATCAAAAAGGCTATGAATGAGGTCCCATCAACATTGGGGGCACTAATTGATAGGATAAATGAGGCAGAAGAGAGACTCAGGTATATAGAAGACCAAATGACAGAAAAAGAAGAAGCTTATAAAAAGATAAACAACTACTGGATCATGAGGGTAGAATTCGAGAGATAAGCGATACCATAAGACGAAAAAATATTAGAATAATTGGGATCCCAGAAGAAGAAAGAGAGAGCAGGACAGTAGGTATATTGGAGCAAATTATAGCAGAGAACTTCCCTAATGTTGGGAAGGAAACAGGCATCAAAATACAGGAG
>NW_027402998.1:1630-3090 GCF_003265705.2 Callorhinus ursinus
ATAGCAGAGAACTTCCCTAATGTTGGGAAGGAAACAGGCATCAAAATCCAGGAGGCACAGAGAACCCATCTGAAAATCAATAATAAAAGGTCAACACCCCGACACCTAATAGTAAAACTTACCAGACTCAGAGACAAAGAGAATATCCTGAAAGCAGCTCAGGAGAAGAGATCTGTAACCTACAATGGTAGAAACATTAGATTGGCAACAGACCTATCCAGAGAGACCTGGCAGGCCAGAAATGACTGGGATTATATACTCAGAGCACTAAAGAAGAGAAATATGGAGCCAAGAATACTATATCCAGCTAGGATATCATTGAAAACAGAAGGAGAAATAAAACCTTCCAGGACAAACCAAAACTAAAGGAATTTCGAAACACGAAACCAGCCCTACCAGAAATATGGAAAGGGGTCCTCTAAGCAAAGAGACAGCCTAAAGCAGCATAGACCAGAAAGGAACACAGACAATATACAGTAACTGTCACCTTACAGGCAATAAAGTGATACTAAATTCGTACCTTTCAATAGTTACACTGAATGTAAATGGGTTAAATGACCCAATCAAAAGACACAGGCTATCAGATTGGATTAAAATACAAGACCCATCGATATGCTGTCTGCAAGAGACTCATTTTAGACCCAAAGACACCCCCAGCTTGAAGGAGGGGGTGGAAAACTATTTACCATGCTAATGGACACCAAAAGAAATCTTGGCTGACAATCCTTATATCAGACAAATTAGATTTTAAACCAGAGACTGTAATAAGAGATGAGGAAGGACAGTATATGCTCCTTAAAGGGTATATTCAACCAGAAGATCTAACAGTTGTAAATATCTATGCCCCTAACATGGGAGCAACCAATTATATAAGGCAATTAATAACAAAAGCAAAGAAACACATTGACAACAATACAATAATAGTGAGGTACTTTAACACCCCCTAACTGAAATGGACAGATCATCTAAGCAAAAGATCAACAAGGAAATAAAGACTTTAAAAGACACACTGACCAAATGGACTTTAGAGACATATTCAGAACATTCCATTCCAAAGCAATGGAATACACATTTTTCTCTAGTGTCATGAAAGATTCTCCAGAATAGATCACATCCTAGGTCACAAATGAGGTCTCAACTGGTACCAAAAGATTGCGGTTATTCCCTTCATATTTTCAGACCACAATTCTTTGATACTAGAACTCAATCACAAGAGGAAAGTGTGGAAGTACTCAAATACATGGAGGCTAAAGAGCAACCTATTAAGAATGAATGGGTCAACCAGGAAATTATAGTAGAATTAAAAAAATTCATGGAAACCAATGATAATGAAAACACAACTGTTCATAGTCTTTGGGATGCAGGAAAGGCAGTCCTGAGATGAAAGTGTATAGCAATACAAGTCTTTCTCAAGAAACAAGAAAGGTCTCAAATACACAACCTAACTGTACACCTAAAGG
>NW_027402999.1:0-3090 GCF_003265705.2 Callorhinus ursinus
GTATCTTATAGTTTTCTGAGTACAGATCTTTTGCCTCTTTGGTTAGATTTATTCCTAGGTATCTTATGGTTTTGGGTGCAATTGTAGATGGGATCGACTCTATATTTTTCTCTCTTCTGTCTTTTGGTGTATAGAATGCCACTGATTTCTGTGCATTGATTTTATAGCCTGCTACTCTCCTGAATTCTTGTATGAGTTCTAGCAGTTTTGGGGTGGAGTCTTTTGGGTTTTCCACATACAGTATCATATCATCTGCAAAGAGTGAGAGTTTGACTTCTTCTGCCGATTTGGATGCCTTTGATTTATTTTTGTTGTCTGATTCCTGTGGCCAGGACTTCTCATACTATGTTGAATAGCAGTGGCGAGAGTGGACATCCTGCCGCGTTCCTGACCTTAGGTGGAAAGCTGTCAGCTTTTCCCCATTGAGAATGATATTCGCTGTAGGTTTTTCATAGATGGCTTATGATATTGAGATATGTACCCTCTATGCCTATACTCTGAAGAGTTTTGATCAAGAAACGATGCTGTACTTTGTCAAATGCTTTTTCTGCATCTATTGAGAGTGTCATATGATTCTTGTTCTTTCTTTTGTTAATGTATTTTATCACGTTGATTGATTTGTGGATGTTGAACCAGCCTTGTAGCCCAGGGATAAATCTCAATGGGTCATGGTGAATAATCCTTTTAATGTACTGTTGGATCCTATTGGCTAGTGTTTTGGTGAGAATTTTTGCATCCGTGTTCATCAAGGATATTGGTCTATAATTCTCCTTTTTGTTGGGGTCTTTGGTTTTGGGATCAAGGTAATTTTGGCCTCATAAAACGAGTTTGGAAGTTTTCCTTTATTTCTATTTTTTGGAACAGTTTCAGGAGAATAGGTATTAATTCTTCTTTAAATGTTTGGTAGAATTCCCCTGGGAAGCCATCTGGCCTTGGGCTTTTGTTTGTTGGGAGATTTTTGATGACTGCTTCAATTTCCTTAGTGGTTATAAGTCTGTCAGGATTTCTATTTCTTCCTGGTTCAGTTTTGGTAGTTGAAACATCCATCTCTAGGAATGCATCCATTTCTTCCAGGTATTTCTTTGCTTTTGTTATTAATTTCCTTATATAATTGGCTGCTCCCATGTTAGGGGCATAGATATTTACAATTGTTAGGTCTTCTTTTTGGATAGACCCTTTAAGTAGGACTTAGCGTCCTTCCTCATCTCTTATTACAGTCTTCGGTTTAAAATCTCATTTGTCTGATATAAGGATTGCCACCCCAGCTTTCTTTTGGTGTCCATTAGCATGGCAAACAGTTTTCCACCCCCTCACTTTCAATCCGGGGGTGTCTTTGGGTCTAAAATGAGTCTCTTGCAGACAGCATATTGGTGGGTCTTTTTTTTTTTTATTCAATCTGATAGCCTGTGTCTTTTGATTGGGGCATTTAACTCATTTACATTCAGGGTAACTGCTGAAAGACATGAATTTAGTGCCAATTTTTGCCTGTTAGGTGACTGTTACTGTATACTGTCTATATTCCTTTCTGGTCTATGTTGCTTTTAGGCTCTCTTTTTGCTTAGAGGACTCCTTTCAATATTTCTTGTAAGGCTGGGTTTGTGTTTTTAAATTCCTTTAGTTTTTCTTTGTCCTGGAAGGTTTTTATCTCTCCTTCTATTTTCAATGACAGCCTAGCTGGATATAGTATTCGTGGCTGCATATTTTTCTCATTTAGTGCTCTGAAGATATCCTGCCAGTCCTTTCTGGCCTGCCAGGTCTCTGTGGATAGGTCTGTTGCCAATCTAATGTTTCTACCATTATAGGTTACATATCTCTTCTCCCGAGCTGCTTTCAAGATTTTCTCTTTGTCTCTGAGACTCATAAGTTTTACTATTAGATGTCGGGGTGCTGACCTATTTTTATTGATTTTGAGAGGGGTTCTCTGTGCCTCCTGGATTTTGATGTCTGTTTCCTGTCCCACATTAGGGAATTTCTCTGTTATAATTGCTCCAATATACCTTCTGCCCCTCTCTCTCTTTCTTCTTCTGGGATCCCAATTATTCTAATGTTGTTTCATCTTATGGTATCACTTATCTCTCAAATTCTGCCCTCGTGATCCAGTAGTTGTTTCTCTCTCTTTTTCTCAGCTTCTTTATTTTCCATCATTTGGTCTTCTATATCACTGATTCTCTCTTCTGCCTCATTTATCCTAGCAGTTAGTGCCCCCATTTTTGATTGCACCTCATTTGTTTTATTGCACTTCATTAATAGCCTTTTTGATTTCGACTTTGTTAGATTTTAGTTCTTTTATTTCTCCAGAAAGGGTTTCTCTAATAACTTCCATGCTTTTTTCAAGCCGAGCTAGTATCTTTAAAATCATGATTCTGAAATCTAGGTCCAACATCGTACTAATGTCTGTATTGATTAGGTCCCTGGCAGTCAGTACTACCTCTTGTTCTTTTTGCTGAGGTGATTTTTTCCGTCTTGTCATTTTGTCCAAAGAAGAATAGATGAATGAGAGAACAAAATGCTAACAGGGTAACAACGTCCCCAGAAAGTATACACTAGACAAATCAGAAAAGACCTGAAACTAGGGGAAAAGAAAGGGAAAGAAAGAGAAAAGAAAAAGAAAAAGATAAAAACAAACAAAAACAGAACAAAACAGAAAAAACAGAATATGATCAAGTATGATCAGGTTGGTGCCTTAATCAGTGCTACACACTAGATTTTGGGTATATTTTGGTCTGTTAGAAAAAAGTGCCTCCCAAAATTTTAAAGAAAGAAAAACTTATATATGTACAAAAATAAGGGTTGATATGATGAAGGGATGGAATATGACTGTAAAGATGAAAATTATAAAAAAATTTATAAAAATAACTGATAAGATAAGAAGTTGTTTGAAAAAAGAAAGAAGAGGATTAAAAAAAAAGAAGAAAATGGAGAGAATGTGATCAGGCAGGAGACTAGAACAAAACCATACACTAGAGATTTAGGGTGTATTTTGATCTGTTAGAAGAAACTGTATCTCAAAATTTTAAAGAGAGAACAACTTATATATATATATTCCAAAAATAAGGGTAACTACTATGAAGGGATAAAATATGACTCTAA
>NW_027403000.1:0-3088 GCF_003265705.2 Callorhinus ursinus
TCTCTACAGTCCATCATGACTGACCCCACAGATGGGGGAGCCCATTCATTCAGGGCAAGTTAACACATCTCTTTGGGAAACTCTGTTGCCAAAATTTACCCTGAACATTTCCTTCAAGGTGTGGGTTTCCTGAAATGGAAGTGAGGTCCTTAAACCACATTCCCAAATTCAGGCATTTCAATTCCACAGGGGAAAACTGAAGACAGTTTTAACTTGCTCATACTGTGTCCCTCAGTGTGGCAGCAGTGGGAGGACCTGACTGCAGGGTGGTGAGCTGGAGGGGCTGTTCCAGGTGCAGCTGCAGCCATTTCCTAAGGAGACTCGCCTGAAACAGGGTTCTCAGAGTGTCAGAACACGCAATGAGCCTCAAGGTTGTATAGCTGTGCTGCAACTTGTAGAAGCCTCTGCAGGCCTCTGCTTTCCACTGTGAAAATGAAGAAAACCCTGTGGGACAATGCTACACAAATGCAGCGATGATCTGCCCAGTTCAGTTTCACAAATGGCCCCACTCTCCGACTCGCTCATGCCCAAACCCAAATGCCCTCCTGGACTCCCTTCCAGTAAACACCCATGTGCCAGCTTTGCTCCTCTCTGCGCATTCAGCTGATCTCCCTGTGGAGGACTGAGTGAAAACTAAGCAATCCCCTGTATCCCACACTGGTCCTGCTGAGACCTCCCGTGGACACATGTTCCTTGTTCTACCACACCGTCTAGCTCCCCACATCTGCACGTCACCCCCTTTCACTAGCTCTCTCCCCTGGAATGCTGCTTCCAAGCTCCATGAGCCTTGCCACTTAGGGTTGCTGCAGGAACTCCTCAGAGAACACCTCCCTCTGCAAACTAGTCCATTGCCCGGGACCTTCTGTCCATCCCCTGAGCTCAAACACTCGTCCTAGGAGACACTGACATTGCTTCACTGTGCTGTGTTCTTTCTTTCAGAATGCTACCTCCATGAGCTCAGGGACTGATCCCCTCCATCTGTTTAGTGTCCAGTAGGCCTTTGGCACTAGTGAATGCACTGCTCTCAAGGGAAGTCACATGGAAAAAAACAATCCATCTCAATCTAGTTCTATGCAATATAGAATAGAATAGAATAAGAATAATCACATGATCATATCTAAATACAGAAAAACCACTTGACAAAATCCAATACCCATTCATGATTAAAAAAAAAAAAACTCTCAGTAAAGTGGGGAACTTCCTTCCTCAACTTGATAAAAAAAAATGTACAATATCCCTGGAGCTCACATCATACAAAATGGTGAGAAACTCAAAGCTTTCCCACTAAGATCAGGAACAAGGCAAGGAGGTACCCTCTCAACATTGCTTTTCAATACTGTACTGGAAATTCCAGTTAGTGCAATAAGACAAAAAAGGGGAAGTAAAAGAGATACAGATTGGGAAAGAAGAAATAAAACTGTCTTTGTTCACGGATGACATGATCTCTATGTATAAAATATTAACAATTCTGGAATAAGCAGTTTTAACAAGGTTGCAGGATACAAGTTAGTATACAAAAGTTAATTGCTTTCCTATATACCAGCAGTGAAAAAAATGGAGTTAGAAATTTAAAACAATACAATTCACATTAGTACTACCCAAAATGAAACAGGTAGATGTCAAAAAAAAATGCTTACAAAGTTTATATGAGGAAAACTACAAAACTCTGATGAACAAAATTAAAGAAAAACTAAATTAATGTAGAAATATTTCATGTTCATGGACAGGAGGACTCAATATTGTCAAGATGTCAGTTCTTCCCAGCTTGATCTATAGAATTGTGCAATCCAAATCAAAATCCAACAATGTTATTTTGTGGATATGACAAAAACTGATTTTAAAAGTTTAAATTGAAAGAAAAAAGACCCAGAATAGTCAACACAATTTTGGAGGAAAAGCACAAAGTCTGAGACCTGACACTACCGGACTTCAAAAGTTATAAAGTTACAGGGGCACCTAGGTGGCTCAGCCAATTAGGTATTTGCCTTCTGCTCAAGTCATGATCTCAGGATTCTGGGATGGAACCTCTCACCTCAGGCTCCCTGCTCAGAGGGGAGTCTGCTTCTCCCTCTCCGTCTGCCCCTCCCCCCTCCTTGTGCGCTCTCTCTCTCAAATAAATAAAATTTTTAAGGAAAGTTATAGAGCTACAATAATCAAAGCAGTTTAATATTAGTGAGAAAATAGACAGATAAATGGCCCACAACGAAGAGCCCTACATAAATATAGTAAACTGATTTTTGACACAGGATCAAATTCAATATAATGAAGAAAAGCAATCTTTTCAATAAATGGTGATGGGAAATTGGACATGCATATACAAAAATGAATCTAGACACAGACCTTACACATTTCACCATCATTAAAGTGGATCACAGACCAAAATGTAAAGCACAAGAACCTAGAACTTCTAGAAGATAATACAGGAGAAAATCTAGATGACCTTAAGTCTGGAGATGACTCTTTAGATACAACACCAAGGGCACCATCCATGAAAGAAAGAATTGATAAGCTGGACTTCATTAAATAAAAAAAAATGTTCTACAAAAGATACTGCCAAGAGAATGGAAAGACAAGCCTTAGATTGGAATTAAATCTTTGCAAAGACATTACCTGATAAAATACTGTTAACCAAAATGTACAAGGAACTCTTAAAATTCAACGATAAGAAAAGAAGGAACCTGATTAAAAATGTTTCAAAGATCTAAACAGAGCACTCAGGAACAAAGATATATGGAGGGCAAACGAGCATATGAAAAGATACTCCACATCGTAAGTCCTCAGAGAAATGCAAATTAAAACAACGAGATACTACTGCACACCTATTAGAATAGTCAAAATCGAAAACACTGACACCACCAAGTGCTGTTGAGAATGTGAAGCAACAGGAACTCTCATTCATTCTTAGTGGGAATGCAAGACAGTACATCCGCTTTGGAATGCAGTTTAGAGGTTTCTTACAAAACTATGCTCTTAGCCATACAATACAGCATTTGCACTCTTTGGCATTTACCCAAAGGAGTTGAAAACATGTCCATACAAATACCTGCACATGAATGTTTATAGGAGCTTTATTAAACTTGGAAGCAAC
>NW_027403001.1:0-3088 GCF_003265705.2 Callorhinus ursinus
CCGAACATGGGAGGAGCCAATTATATAAGGCAATTAATAACAAAAGTGAAGAAACACATTGACAACAATACAATAATAGTGGGGGACTTTAACAACCACCTGAATGAAATGGACAGATCCTCTAAGCAAAAGATCAACAAGGAAATAAAGACTTTAAATGACACACTGGACCAAATGGACTTCACAGACATATTCAGAACATTCCATCCCAAAGCAACGGAATACACATTCTTCTCTAGTGCCCATGAAACATTCTCCAGAATAGATCACATCCTAGGTAACAAATCTGGTCTCAACCGGTACCAAAAGATTGGGATCATACCCTGCATATTTTCAGACCACAATGCTTTGAAATTAGAACTCAATCACAAGAGGAAAGTCAGAAAGACCTCAAATACATGGAGGCTAAAGAGCATCCTACTAAGGAATGAGTGGGTCAAACAGAAATTAAAGAAGAATTAAAAAAATTCATGGAAACCAATGAAAATGAAAACACAACTGTTCAAAATCTTTGGGATACAGCAAAGGCAGTCCTGAGAGGAAAGTATATAGCAATACAAGTCTTTCTCAAGAAACAAGAAAGGTCTCAAATACACAACCTTACCCTACACCTAAAGGAGCTGGAGAAAGAACAGCAAATAAAGCCTAAACCCAGCAGGAGAAGAGAAATCATAAAGATCAGAGCAGAAATCAATGAACTAGAAACCAAAAGAACAGTAGAGCAGATCAACGAAACTAGGAGCTTGTTCTTTGAAAGAATTAACAAGACTGATATACCCCTGACCAGACTTATCCAAAAAGAAAAGAGAAATGACCCAAATCAACAAAATCATGAATGAAAGAAGAGAAATCACAACCAACACCAAAGAAATACAAACAATTATAAGAAAATATTATGAGCAACTCTATGCCAGCAAATTCGATAACCTGGAAGATATGGATGCATTCCTAGAAATATATCAACTACCAAAATTGAACCAGGAAGAAATAGAACACCTGAACAGACCTATAGCCACTAAGGAAATTGAAGCATTCATCAAAAATCTCCCAACAAACAAAACCCCACGGGCAGATGGCTTCCCAGGGGAATTCTATCAGACATTTAAAGAAGAAATAATACCTATTCTCCTGAAACTCTTCCAAAAAATATAAATAGAAGGAAGACTTCCAAACTCATTTTATGAGGCCAGCATTACCTTGATCCCAAAACCAGACAAAGACCCCATCATAAAGGAGAATTACAGACCAATATCTTTGATGAACATGGATGCAAAAATTCTCACCAAAATACTAGCCAATAGGATCTAACATTTCATTAAAAGGATTATTCACCGCAACCAAGTGGGATTTATCCCTGGGGTGCAAGGATGGTTCAACATCCACAAATCAATCAACGTGATACAATACATTAACAAAAGAAAGAACAAGAATCATATGATCCTCTCAGTAGATGCAGAAAAAGCATTTGACAAAGTACAGCATCCTTTCTTGATCAAAACTCTTCAGAGTATAGGGATAGAGGGTACCTACCTCAATATCATAAAAGCCATCTATGAAAAACCTACTAAGAGGTAGGAAAAGCTGAGAGCTTTTCCCCTAAGTTCAGGAACGCAGCAGGGACGTCCACTATCACCACTGCTCTTCAACACAGTATTAGAAGTCTTAGCCACAGCAATCAGACACCAAAAAGAAATCAAAGGCTTCCAAATTGGCAAAGAGGAAGTCAAACTCTCACTCTTTGCAGATGATATGATACTGTATGTGGAAAACCCAAAAGACTTCACCCTAAAACTACTAGAACTCATACAGGAATTCAGTCAAGTGGCAGGCTATAAAATCAATGCACAGAAATCAGTGGCATTCCTATACACCAACAAGACAGAAGAGAGAGAAATCAAGGAGTCAATCCCATTTACAATTGCACCCAAAACCATAAGATACCTAGGAATAAATTTCACCAAAGAGGCAAAGGATCTGTACTCAGAAAACTATAAAATACTCATAAAAGAAATTGAAGAAGGCACAAAAAATGGAAAAATATTCCATGCTCATGGATTGGGAGAACCAACATTATGAAGATGTCAATGCTACCTAGAGCAATCTACACATTGAATGCAACCCCCATCAAAATACCATCCCCTTTTTTCAAAGAAATGGAACAAATAATCCTAAAATTTGTATGGAACCAGAAGAGACCCAGAATAGCCAGAGGAATATTGAAAAAGAAAAGCAAAGCTGGCAGCATCACAATTCCGGACTTCCAGCTCTATTACAAAGCTGTCATCAACAAGACAGTATAGTACTGGCACAAAAACAGACACATAGATCAATGGAACAGAATCGAGAGCCCAGAAATGGACCCTCAACTCTATGGTCAACTTATCTTTGACAAAGCAGGAAAGAATGTCCAGTGGAAAAAAGACAGTCTCTTCAACAAATGGTGTTGGGAAAATTGGGCAGCCACATGCAGAAGAATGAAACTGGACCATTTCCTTACACCACACACAAAAATAGACTCCAAATGGTTGAAAGACCTAAACGTGAGACAGGAGTCTATCAAAATCCTGAAGGAGAACACAGGTAGCAACCTCTTCGACCTCAGCCGCAGCAACTTCTTTCTAGAATCATCGCCAAAGCCAAGGGAAGCAAGGGCAAAAATGAACTATTGGGATTTCATCAAGATAAAAAGCTTTTGCACAGCAAAGGAAACAGTCCACAAAACCAAATACAACCGACAGAATGGGAGAAAATATTTGCAAATGACATATCAGATAAAGGGCTAGTATTCAAAATCTATATAGAACTTATCCAACTCAACACCCAAAGAACAAATAATCCAATCAAGAAATGGGCAGAAGACATGAACAGACTTATTTCCAAAGAAGACATCCAAATGGCCAACAGACACATGAAAAAGTGCTCAACATCGCTAGGCATCAGGGGAATCCAAATCAAAACCTCAATGAGATACCACCTGACACCAGTCAGAATGGCTAAAATGAACAAGTCAGGAAACGACAGATGTTGGCGGGGCTGTGGAGAAAGGGGAACCCTCCTTCACTGTTGGTGGGAATGCAAGCTGGTGCAA
>NW_027403002.1:0-3088 GCF_003265705.2 Callorhinus ursinus
CTATCTGTCTCTCTGTCAAATAAATAAATAAAATCTTTTAAAAATAAAGAAAGAATATATAAATAAAATACCTATACACAAATACATACTAACTCTTTCCCAGCTGGGAGAACCAATGTCTGCTGACCTGCTCTAGCTGCTAGAGATTGAGTGGTAAGAAACACCTACTGAGCTCCTGCCCTCAGGGAATTCCCAGTCTTCCTGCTTCATGTTAGGCTTTCACAAAGCTTTGTCCCCATGTTGCAGATGCACTGATGAAGTCACTTATTTTGATTTGCAATTAAAAGCAGCTGGTAATTGAATATTGTGAATTTTCAAATGAATTTACTTTTATGGAATTGTCTTATGTATACATTCAAATCTGCATAAACCAAGAAATGAATCAGTTTTATTTCTCAGGTTAGACTACTTCTTTAGTAGAAGCATAATTTGGTGCTAATATCAGAGAGTAATAGAAAACACTTTGCTGAAGCCATGTTCATAGAACCATATAAAACCAAAACACATAACCTGTGTCAGATGCTCTAATCAGTTAGGAACAGTAATGTGAGGCAAAGAGAAAAAGAAAGGGAAGCAGGAGTAATCCACAAAAAGAGAACATTTAAACGCATCAAAGGAAGTGGTGCATTTAGTTTCATCCCATTTATACATGTTTATGCTCAAGATGCTACAGCCTTGTGGAGTGTTTCAACAGCACACCTCAGGGGACCCCTTGGCATGCCTGCCCCCCAAAGGTATGAAATTCGATTGGGACCCGGTGGGTGCATGAGAACTCCCCTCCCTGTGCTTCCCTGAGCAGAGATAGCATTTCTGGTGAAGGACAAGTGCTTCAGTCACTGCCCTGTAACCCCAGTCCTGTCCAGTGCTGCTCATCATGAAAGACTCTCAGTCTCAGTGATTAAACTTCGATGTGTTCCCAGCATGGAAAGAGTGAAGGGCATTTCTGGTTTCATCAGGCCCCTTAAAAAAATCACTATTAATAGGATTCAAAATCAAAGAGAGCTGGATTGAAAGCCAAATACTGTGAATTTATATCACCTTGTTGGCACTTTTTTTTGGAAACAGTGTTATTATCATAACATGGTTATTGAATATATCAGGACATGGTTACTGAATATGAGGAAACAGAAACACAGTTTTCCTGGACTAGGTTTAAAGAAAGGAAGTGTTGTACAAATAAAACAGGTGACCAGGCCATGGAACCTCACCCTGGATTACTTAAATGAAAACCTATAGGTGCCTAATGCTAATAAGAACATGTGACTATATGCAAAGGAACTGGCATCTCTTTTAAATGAGAGGGTTTTTTTTTGCATTACATATGGGAATATAAGCATTTGTACACTTCATTTTTTGTTTGTTTTGTAGAGTGGTGGGGGGAGGGGAAGAAGGAAAGGGAGAGAGAATTTTAAGCAGATTCCACACTCAGCTTGGATCCCAATGTGGGGCTCCATGTCACATCACCTGAGCCAAAATCAAGAGTGAGACACTTCACCAACTGAGCTACCCAGGCACCCAGAGCCTTGGTACACTTATAAAAAAATGTTAGAAACATTGTTGTACTAAATGTCTTTTACCCGAATGGCTATACATTAAATGAAGTACATTTCAAACAATGGGTTTAGAACTCTGGTGGTTACTAGGCATTTTCTATTTATAATTCAATTGAATCAGACAAGCTTTAAGCAGCAAAGTTGATGATATCCAGGGAAAAAGAATGATGATTTTTTTAGGATAGGAACCACTGGTGGTGTGGAGAACAGAGAAGAACCCCTTTCTGAAGTTCATCAAAACTTAACAGCCACGACGGTTCTATGACGTGTCTGTCTACTGTGGGTGGAAATGAAATCTCACAAACCTTATCTAAGATAAAGATTGGCATTAATCCAGGAATTTTCCCCTTTCAAATGTGCTAAGTTTATTTGTTTCATTATGCATCAGTGTTTTGCATTTTTTATTTGTATGTTATATATGTTTGTGTTTTTTATGGATATATATGCTAATTTTTCCAAGGAGAATTCGTTATATTGCTTTTTTAATTAATCAACAGCAGGATTGCTCATTGATATAGATTAAAAAACAACAACAAGAACTCATAATTATTTCCAAACATGTAAACTGAGAACCATTTGCAGCAATTAAATGCAAAGTGAAAATATTCGTCCAATTTTCCCAGCACTATTTATTGAAGAAACTGTCTTTTGTCCGTTGCATATTTTTACCTGCTTTGTCGAAGATTATTTAACCATAGTGTTGAGGGTCCACATCTGGGGTCTCTATTCTGGTCCATTGGTTTATATATCTGTTTTTGTGCCAGTACCATGCTGTCTTGGTGATCACTGCTTTGTAATATAGTTTGAAATCAGGCAACGTGATGCCCCCAGCTTTACTTTCATTTTCAATATTTCCTAGCAGAATTGGGATCTTTTCTGATCCATACAGATTTTAGGATTGTTTCTTCCAGCACTTTAAAAAATGTCCTTGGAATTTTTATCGGGATGGTGTAGAAAGCATAGATTGCTCTGGGCAGTACAGACATTTTAACAATATTTATTCTTCTGGGGCGCCTGGGTGGCTCAGTCTGTTAAGCGACTGCCTTTGGCTCAGGTCATGATGCTAGAGTCCCGGGATCAAGTCCCGCATCGGGCTCCTGGCTCAGCAAGTAGTCTGCTTCTCCCTCTAACCCTCCCCCGCTCATGTACTCTCTCTCTCATTCTCACTCTCTCAAAATAAATAAATCTTTAAAAAAATATTTATTCTTCTGATCCAAGAGCATGGAATGTTTTTCCATCTTTTTGTGTCTTCTTCAATTACATTCATGAGTGTTCTGTAGTTCCTAGAATGTAGATCTTTACCTCTTTGGTTAGATTTATTCCGAGGTATCTTAAGGTTTTTGGTGCTATTGTAAATGGAATAGTTTCTCTAATTTCTCTTTCTACAGTTACACTGCTAGTGTATAAGAAAACAATTGATTTCTGTGCATTGAGTTTGTATCCTGCCACATTACTGAATTGCTGTATGAGTTCTAGTAATTTGGGGGTGGAGTCTTTTGAATTTCCCACATAAAGTATCATGTCATCTGCAAAAG
>NW_027403003.1:0-3088 GCF_003265705.2 Callorhinus ursinus
GGGGTCTCTTCTGGTTCCATACACATTTTAGGATTATTTGTTCCATTTCTTTGAAAAAAGTGGATGGTATTTTGTCAACGTCTAGTGCGTTGGGGTCCCTGGGTAAGGGGTGTAGAAAAACCAGGACACCGGGGATGCAGAGCAAAGGCAGCACTTGCAACTGCATGCTGTCGTTTATTTTCCACACAGCTATATAGTTACAGCAATCAGATAAACAGAACAATGTGTACTTTTAGCACATAATGGGATTAAGCTAACATCCTTGAAGAAAGATACACAAGATTTAATAAGAACAGAGTGTATCTTGTTTTTGCTTGCTGAATCAAAGAATTCTCTCAGCCACCCTTCCCCTGGAGACAGCATGTTCTTGTCTCAAGAAGGAACAGCTCTCATCTAGGCAAGAGCCACTTCCTGCTGATCCAGGCATTCAGAACTTGCAACGCGAGATAAGGGGAAGAGAACATTTTCTCTTCCTGGCCCAAGCCTGCCTGGCTGTCCTTAACCTCACTGCAGTTCCCAAATGACCCTGGCTTGCAAGGGGCCTACAGGCCTATACCATCTCAGTATTTGGATGGGGATTGCATTGAATGTGTAGATTGCTCTTGGTAGCATTGACATCTTCACAATGTTGGTTCTTCCAATCCATGAGCATGGAACCTTTTTCCATTTCTTTGTGTCTTCTTCAATTGCTTTCCTGAGTATTTTATAGTTTTCTGAGTACAGATCCTTTGCCTCTTTGGTTCAATTTATTCCTAGGTATCTTATGGTTTGGGGTGCAGTTGTGAATGGGATCGACTCCTTGATTTGACTCTCTTCTGTCTTGTTGTTGGTGTATAGGAATGCCACTGGGCATTGATTTTATAGCCTGCTATTTGACTGAATTCCTGTAGGAGTTCTAGCAGTTTTGGGGTGGAGTCTTTTGGGTTTTCCACATAAAGTATCATATCATCTGCAAAGAGTGAGAGTTTGACTTCTTCTTTGCCGATTTGGATGCCTTTGATTTCTTTTTGTTGTCTGATTGCTGTGGCTAGGACTTCTAATACTATGTTGCATGGCAGTGGTGAGAGTGAACATCCCGGCCACGTTCCTGACTGTAGGGGAAAGCTGTCGGCTTTTCCCCATTGAGAATGATCTTCGCTGTAGGTTTTTCGTCGATGGCTTTTATGATATTGAGGTGTGTACCCTCTATCCCTATGCTCTGAAGAGTTTTGATCAAGAAAGGATGCTGTACTTTGTCAAATGCTTTTTCTGCAACTATTGAGAGGATCCTATGATTCTTGTTCTTTCTTTGGTTAATGTATTGTATCACGTTGATTGATTTGCGGATGTTGAACCAGACTTGCAGCCCAGAGATAAATCCCACTTGGTCGTGGTGAATAATCCTTTTAATGTTCTGTTGGATCCTGTTGGCTAGGATTTTGGTGAGAATTTTTGCATCCATGTTCATCAAGGATATTGGTCTGTAATTCTCCTTTTTGATGGCGTCTTTGTCTGGTTTGGGGAGCAATGTAATGTTTGCCTTAAAAAATGACTTTGGAAGTTTTCCTTCCATTTCTATTTTTTGGAACAGTTTCCGGAGAATATGTATTAATTCTTATTTAAATGTCTGATAGAATTCCCCTGGGAAGCCATTTGGCCCTGGGCTTTGGTTTCTTGGGAGATTTTTGAGGACTGCTTCAATTTCCTTATTGGTTATAGGTCTGTTCAGGTTTTCCATTTCTTCCTGTTTCAGTTGTGGTAGTTGATACATCTCTAGGAATGCACTCGTTTCGTCCAGCTTATCTAATTGGCTGGCATAGAGTTGCTCCTAACATGTTCTTATAATGGTTTGTATTTCTTTGGTGTTGGTTGTGATCTCTCCTCTTTCATTCATGATTTTGTTGATTTGGATCATTGCTCTTTTCTTTTTGATCAGTCTGGCCAGCAGTTTATCAAGCTTGTTAATTCTTTCAAAGAACCAGCTCCTAGTTTCGTTGATCTGTTCTACTGTTCTTTTGGTGTCTATTTCATTGATTTCTGCTCTGAGCTTTATTATTTCTCTTCTCCTGCTGGGTTTAGGCTTTATGTGCTGTTCTTTCTCCAGCTCCTTCAGGTGTAGGGTTAGATTGTGTATTTGAGACCTTTCTTGTTTCTTGAGAAAGCCTAGTATTTCTTTTTTTATTTTTTTAATTTTTTTATTGTTATGTTAATCACCATCCATTACATAATTTGTGTTGGTGTACTGTTCCATGATTCAGTGTTTGTTCGTAACACCCAGTGCTCCATGCAGAATGTGCCCTCCTCAATACCCATCACCAGGCTAACCGATCCCCCCACCCTCCTCCTCTCATGAAACCTCAGTTTGTTTTTCAGAGTCCATCATCTCTCCTGGTTCGTCTCCCCCTCTGACTGACTCCCCTTCATGCTTCCTCTCCTGCTCTCTCCTTCTTTTCCTTTTTTCTTAAAATATGTTGCGTTATTTGTTTCAGAGGTACAGATTTGTGATTCAACAGTCTTACGCAATTCACAGTGCTCACCATAGCACATATCTACCCCAATGTCTATCACCCAGCCACCCCCTCCCCCCCCCCCCCCCCCACCCCCCCACCCCAGTTTTTTTTTAAGATTAAGAATTCCTCATATCAGTGAGGTCATATGATACATATCTTTCTCTGATTGACTTATTTCGCTCAGCAGAACACCCTCCAGTTCCATCCGTGTCGTTGGAAATGGCAAGATCTCATTTCTTTTGATGGCTGCATAATATTCCATTGTGTCTATATACCACATCTTCTTTATCCATTCATCTTTCGATGGACATCTTGGCTCTTTCCACAGTTTGGCTATTGTGGACATTGCTGCTCTAAACATTGGGGTGCACGTATCCCTTGGGTCCCGACATTTGTATCTCTGGGGTAAATACCCAGTAGTGCAATTGTTGGATCGAGTGGTAGCTCTAATTTCAACTGTTTGAGGAACCTCCAGACTGCTTTCCAGAGGGGTTGCACCAGCTTGCAATCCCACCAACAGTGTAGGAGGGTTCCCCTTTCTCCACATCCCCCCCAACATATGTCGTTCCCTGACTTGTTAATTTTAGCTATTCTGACGG
>NW_027403004.1:0-3087 GCF_003265705.2 Callorhinus ursinus
TCTTGGTTGACCCATTCATTCTTTAGTAGGATGCTCTTTAGCCTCCACGTATTTGAGTTCTTTCCGACTTTCCTCTTGTGATTGAGTTCTAGTTTCAAAGCATTGTGGTCTGAAACATGCAGGGAATAATCCCAATCTTTGGTACCGGTTGAGACCTGATTTGTGACCTAGGATGTGATCAATTCTGGAGAATGTTCCATGGGCAATAGAGAAGAATACTTATTCCGTTGCTTTGGGATGGAATGTCTGAAAATGTCTGTGAAGTCCATTTGGTCCAGTGTGTCACTTAAAGTCTTTATTTCCTTGTTGATCTTTTGCTTAGATGATCTGTCCATTTCAGTCAGGGGGGTGTTAAATTCCCCCACTATTACTGTATTGTTGTCAATGTGTTTCTTTGCTTTTGTTATTAATTGCCTTTAAAATTGGCTGCTCCCATGTTCGGGGCATAGATATTTACAATTGTTAGATCTTCTTGTTGGATAGACCCTTTAAGTAGGATATAGTGTCCTTCCTAATCTCTTATTACAGTCTTTGTTTTAAAATCTAATTTGTCTGGTATCAGGATTGCCACCCTAGCTTTCTTTTGGTGTCCATTAGCATAGTAAATGGTTTTCCACCCCTCATTTTCAATCTGGGGGTGTCTTTGGGTCTAAAATGAGTCTCTTGCAGACAGCATATTGATGGGTCTTGTTTTGTAATCCAATCTGATAGCCTTTGTCTATGGATTGGTGCATTGAGCCCATTTACATTCAGGGTAATTATTGAAATGTATGAATTTAGTGCCATTGCAGTGCCTGTAAGCTGACTGTTATTGTATATTGTCTCTGTTCCTTTCTAATCTATGCTGCTTTTAGGCTCTCTCTTTGCTTAGAGGAACCCTTTCAATATTACATGGAGCGCTGGTTTCGAGTTTGCAAATTCCTTTAGTTTTTGTTTGTCCTGGAAGCTTTTTATCTCTCCTTCAATTTTCAATGGGAGCCTAGCTGGATATAATATTCTTGGCTGCATATTTTTCTCGTTTAGTGCTCTGAAGCTATCATGCCAGTCCTTTCTGGCCTGCCAGGTCTCTGTGGATAGGTCTGTTGCCAATCTAATATTCCTACCATTTTAGGTTACATATCTCTTCTCCCGAGGTGCTTTCAGGATTTTCTCTTTGTCTCTGAGACTCGTAAGTTTTACTATTAGATGTCGGGGTGTTGACCTATTTTTATTGATTTTGAGAGGGGTTCCCTGTGCCTCCTGGATTTTGATGCCTGTTTCCTTCCCCACATTAGGGAAGTTCTCTGCCATTATTTGATCCAATATACCTTCTGTCCCTCTCCCTCTTTCTTCTTCTTCTGGGATCCCAATTATTCTAATGTTGTTTCGTCTTATCGTATCGCTTATCTCTCAAATTCTGCCCTCGTGATCCTGTAGTTTTTTCTCTCTCTTTTTCTCAGCCTCTTTATTTTCCATCATTTGGCCTTCTATATCGCTGATTCTCTCTTCTGCTTCATTTATCCTAGCAGTTAATGCCCCCATTTTTGATTACACCTCATCAATAGCCTTTTTTATTTTGACTTGGTTAGATTTCAGTTCTTTTCTTTCTCCAGATAGGGTTTCTCTAATAACTTCCATGTTTTTTTAAAGCCCAGCTAGTATCTTGAAAGTCATGATTCTGAACTCTAGGTCCGACATCGTACTAATGTCCGTATTTAGTATGTTCCTGGCTGACGGTACTATCTCTTGTCCTTTTTGCTGAGGTGATATTTTTCGTCCTGTCATTTTGTCCAGAGGAGAATAGATGAATTAGAGAACAAAATGCTAACAGGTTAACAACGTCCCCAGCAAATATACTCTATACAAATCAGAAAAGACCTAAAACCAGGGGAAAAGGAAGGGAAAGAAAGAAAAAAGAAAGAAAAGAAGAAAAAAAACCCCAAAAAGTAAAAGATAAAAACAAAAACAGAACAATACAAAAAAAACCCAATATGATCAAATATGATCAGACTAGTGCATAGATCAGTGCCACACACTAGATTTTGGGCACATTTTGGTCTGTTAGAAAAAAGTGACTCCTAAAATTTTAAAGGAAGAAAGACTTATATATGTACCAAATAAGGGTTGATACAATGAACGGATGGAATATGACTGTAAAGATGCAAATTATAAAAGATTTTATAAAGGGAATTGATACGATAAGAAGTTGTTTGAAAAAAGAAAGAAGAAGATTTAAATAAAAAAAGGGAGAGAATGTGATCAGGCAGGTGTCTAGAACAAAGCCATACACTAGTGATTTAGGGTATATTTTGATCTGTTATAAGAAACTGTATCTCAAATTTTAAGGAGAGAACAACTTATATATATATGCCAAAAATAAGGGTAACCACTATGAAGGGATAAAATATGATTCTAAACATGAAAAATAAAAAAATGTTTTTTTAAAAAAAGGGATTGATAAGATGTTGGTTGAAAAAGCGAAAAAGAAAAATAAAAAAAAGTTAAAAAACTTAAATTTTAAAAACTAATGAATCATGGTAAGAAAGCCATGAATTCTATGTGCAGTATTCCCCTAGCGCTGGAGTTCTCCCGTTCTCCTTAATCAGTAAACTTGGTCTTGTCTTGCTGGCTGTTCCTGCTGATCTTCTGGGGGAGGGGCCTGTTGCCGTGGTTCCCAAATGTCTTTGCCGGAGGCTGAATTGCCCCGCCCTTGTGAGTCCGGGCTAAGCAAGCTGGTGAGGTTTGCTCTCAGGAGCTTTTGTTCCCTGCAAGCTTTCCCTACGGCTTTGGAGGATGACAGTGAAAATGGCAGACTCCCAATCTCTGCCCCAGAGGAGGCAAGAACTCGGGGCTCCGCTCCTCAGTGTGCCCCCAGAGAAAAGCAGTCACTCCCATGTCCCCGGTCTCCGGCTGCACTCAATGCTCACCCGGCCTGTGACCGAGCATTTCTATCTCTGGCACCCGACCCTGTGTGGAGTCTCCAAACCCAGCAGATCCCTGCGGTGCACTCCCGCGGTGCTCCTCCCGGGGGAGGAAGGGGAGTCTCCCCGGATCTGCCGCTTGTTGGGTCCCTGCTGCAGGAGCAGTGGCCCGACTGGGCCGCGGATC